>NW_023995370.1:10000-116451 GCF_015586225.1 Lucilia sericata | reverse complement strand
TAGGAACTAAAATCTTTTTGCCAAATTTAACGAGGATAGCTTCATATTTGTCACTGCTCTCATATAAGGTTCATCTAAGGAAATTATTTTACAAGATTTATATGATCCCAAAACCTTGGTTCGTTCAAAATTGACCCTACCCCCATATAAGTTCCCCTTCAGAAAATGATATTAACTCCAATAATTGAAATAAAAATACCAATATAGCAAAGAAATTCCACATAACCAAGGAGTCAAAATCGTTTTGTCAAATTTAAGGGGATCAGTCCATATTTAACCTATCCCGATATAAGGTCCACCTCGGGAAATTACTACCCGCTCTTAACTGGCTTAAAAAATGTATAGCTATAAAATTCAACATAACAACTTTTATATGAAACAAAATTTATCTGTTGAATTTTGTAAGGGTCGGTCCACAGTTGACCCTACCTAAAATCTAAACAGATTATGTCATACGATTTCTACACTTCCAACTTAAAGTTCTATATATGTTTTTATCGTGCACAAGATCGTAAGGGTCGGTCCACAGTTGACCCTACCTAAAATCTCAAACAGATTATGCCATCCGATTTCTACACTTCCAACTTAAAGTTCTATATATGTTTTATCGTGCACAAGATCGTCCGATAACAGTTATATATCATTTTCTATATACTGCCATAGTAACATTTTTTGTGAAAAAAAGTTTGTTGTTGTAGTACACACCCTAGAACGATGAAATCCTGAAAAAAATGTATGCCATCCGATTTCTACACTTCCAACTTAAAGTTCTATATAGGTTTTAATCGTGCACAAGATCGTCCGATAGCTGTTATATATCATTTTATATATACTGCCATAGTAAACATTTTTTGTAAAAAAAAAGTTTGTTGCTGTAGTACACCCCTAGAACGATGAAATCCGGAAAAAATTTATGCCATCCGATTTCTACACTTCCAACTTAAAATTCTATATAGGTTATAATCGTGCACAAGATCGTCCGATACACGTTATATATAATTTTCTATATACGGCTATAGCCACATTTTTGTAAAAAAAGGTTTGTTTGTTGTAGTACACACCCTAGAACGATGAAATCCACAAAACAAATTATGCCATCCGATTTCTACACTTCCAGCTTAAAGTTCTATATAGATTTTTATCGTACATAAGATCGTCCGATAACAGTTATATATCATTTTATATATACGGCCATAGTAACATTTTTTGTAAAAAAAAGTTTGTTGTTGTAGTACACACCCTAGAACGAGGAAATCCGGAAAAAAATGTATGTCATCCGATTTCTACACTTCCAACTTGAAGTTCTATATAGGTTTTTATCGTGCACAAGATCGTCCGATAGCAGTTACATATCATTTTATATAAACGCCCATAATAACATTTTTGTAAAAAAAAGTTTGTTGTTGTAGTACACACCCTAGAACGATGAAATCCGGAAAAAAAATGTATGGCATCAGATTTCTACACTTCCAACTTAAAGTCCTATATAGGTTTTTAATCGTGCACAAGATCGTCCGATAGCAGTTATATATAATTTTATATATACTTCCATAATAACATTTTTGCAAAAAAAAAGTTTGTTGTTGTAGTACACACCCTAGAACGATGAAATCCGGAAAAAAATTTATGCCATCCGAATTCTACACTTCCAACTTAAAGTTCTATATAGGTTTTTATCGTGCACGATATCGTCCGATGGCAGTTATATATCATTTTATATATACGGCCATAGTAAAATTTTTTTTAAAAAAAAGTTTGTTGTTGTAGTACACACCCTAGAACGATGAAATCCGGAAAAAATGTATGCCATTCGATTTCTACACTTCCAACTTAAAGTTCTATATAGGTTTTTATCGTGCACAAGATCGTCCGATAGCAGTTATATATCATTTTATATATACGGCCATAGTAACATTTTTTGTAAAAAAAAGTTTGTTGTTGTACTACACACCCTAGAACGATGAAATCCGGAAAAAACTGTACGTCATCCGATTTCTACACTTCCAACTTAAAGTTCTATATAGGTTTTAATCGTGCACAAGATCGTCCGATAGCAGTTATATATCAATTTATATATACTTACATAATAGCATTTTTGTAAAAAAAAAGTTTGTTGTTGTAGTACATACCCTAGAACGATGAAATCAGGAAAAAAAAGTATGCCATCCGATTTCTACACTTCCAACTTAAAGTTCTATATAGGTTTCTATCGTGCACAAGATCGTCCGATAGCAGTTATATATCATTTTATATATACAGCCATAGTAACATTTTTGTAAAAAAAAAGTTTGTTGTTGTAGTACACCCCCTAGAACGATGAAATCCTGAAAAAAATGTATGCCATCCGATTTCTACACTTCCAACTTAAAGTTCTATATAGGTTTTAATCGTGCACAAGATCGTCCGATAGCTGTTATATATCATTTTATATATACTGCCATAGTAACATTTTTTGTAAAAAAAAAAGTTTGTTGCTGTAGTACACCCCCTAGAACGATGAAATCCGGAAAAAAATTTATGCCATCCGATTTCTACACTTCCAACTTAAAATTCTATATAGGTTTTAATCGTGCACAAGATCGTCTGATACACGTTATATATAATTTTCTATATACGGCTATAGTCACATTTTTTGTAAAAAAAGGTTTGTTTGTTGTAGTACACACCCTAGAACGATGAAATCCACAAAACAAATTATGCCATCCGATTTCTACACTTCCAGCTTAAAGTTCTATATAGATTTTTATCGTACATAAGATCGTCCGATAACAGTTATATATCATTTTATATATACGGCCATAGTAACATTTTTTGTAAAAAAAAAGTTTGTTGTTGTAGTACACACCCTAGAACGATGAAATCCGGAAAAAAATGTATGTCATCCGATTTCTACACTTCCAACTTGAAGTTCTATATAGGTTTTTATCGTGCACAAGATCGTCCGATAGCAGTTACATATCATTTTATATAAACGCCCATAATAACATTTTTTGTAAAAAAAAAGTTTGTTGTTGTAGTACACACCCTAGAACGATGAAATCCGGAAAAAAATGTATGGCATCAGATTTCTACACTTCCAACTTAAAGTCCTATATAGGTTTTTATCGTGCACAAGATCGTCCGATAGCAGTTATATATAATTTTATATATACTTCCATAATAACATTTTTTGTAAAAAAAAGTTTGTTGTTGTAGTACACACCCTAGAACGATGAAATCCGGAAAAAAATTTATGCCATCCGAATTCTACACTTCCAACTTAAAGTTCTATATAGGTTTTTATCGTGCACGAGATCGTCCGATGGCAGTTATATATCATTTTATATATACGGCCATAGTAACATTTTTGTAAAAAAAAAGTTTGTTGTTGTAGTACACACCCTAGAACGATGAAATCCGGAAAAAACTGTACGTCATCCGATTTCTACACTTCCAACTTAAAGTTCTATATAGGTTTTAATCGTGCACAAGATCGTCCGATAGCAGTTATATATCAATTTATATATACTTACATAATAGCATTTTTTGTAAAAAAAAGTTTGTTGTTGTAGTACATACCCAAGAACGATGAAATCAGGAAAAAAAAGTATGCCATCCGATTTCTACACTTCCAACTTAAAGTTCTATATAGGTTTTCTATCGTGCACAAGATCGTCCGATAGCAGTTATATATCATTTTATATATACAGCCATAGTAACATTTTATGTAAAAAAAAAGTTTGTTGTTGTAGTACACACCCTAGAAAGATGAAATCAGGGAAAAAAATGTATGCTATCCGATTTCTACACTTCCAACTTAAAGTTCTATATAGGTTTTTATCGTGCACAAGATCGTCCGATAGCAGTTATATATAATTTTACATATACGGCCACAGTAATATTTTTTGTAAAAAAAAAGTTTGTTGTTGTAGTACACACCCTAGAACGATGAAATCCGGAAAAAAATGTATGCCATCCGATTTCTACACTTCCAACTTAAAGTTCTATATAGGTTTTTATCGTGCACAAGATCGTCCGATAGCAGTTATATATCATTTTATATATACGGCCATAGTAACATTTTTTGTAAAAAAAAAGTTTGTTGTTGTAGTACACACCCTAGAACGATGAAATCCGGAAAAAAAATGTATGTCATCCGATTTCTACACTTCCAACTTAAAGTTCTATAAAGGTTTTTATCGTGCACAAGATCGTCCGATAGCAGTTATATATCATTTTATATATACGGCCATAGTAACATTTTTGTGAAAAAAAAAGTTTGTTGTTGTAGTACGCACCCTAGAACGATGAAATCCGGAAAAAAGTATATGCCATCCGATTTCTACACTTCTAACTTAAAGTTCTATATAGGTTTTTATCGTGCACAAGATCGTCCGATAGCAGTTATATATCATTTTATATATACTGCCATAGTAACATTTTTGTAAAAAAAAAGTTTGTTGTTGTAGTACGCACCCTAGAACGATGAAATCCGGAAAAAAATGTATGCCATCCGATTTCTACACTTCCAACTTAAAGTTCTATATAGGTGCTTATCGTGCACAAGATCGTCCGATAGCAGTTATATATCATTTTATATATACGGCCATAGTAACATTTTTTGTAAAAAAAAGTTTTTTGTTGTTGTACACAGCCTAGAACGATGAAATCAGGAAAAAAATGTATGCCATCCGATTTCTACACTTCCAACTTAAAGTTCTATATAGGTCTTTATCATGCACAAGATCGTCCGATAGCAGTTATATATCAATTTATATATACTTCCATAATAGCATTTTTTGTAAAAAAAAAGTTTGTTGATGTAGTACACACCCTAGAACGATGAAATCTACAAAAAAATGTATGCCATCCGATTGTATATTTCCAACTTAAAGTTCTATATAGGTTTTTATCGTGCACAAGATCGTCCGATAGCAGTTATATATCAATTTATATATACTTCCATAATAACATTTTTGGTAAAAAAAAGTTTGTTGTTGTAGTACACACCCTAGAACGATGAAATCCGGAAAAAAATTTATGTCATCCGATTTCTACACTTCCAACTTAAAGTTCTATATAGGTTTTTATCGTGCACAAGATCGTCCGATAGCAGTTATATATCATTTTATATATACGGCCATAGTAACATTTTTTGTAAAAAAAAGTTTGTTGTTGTAGTACACACCCTAGAACGATGAAATCCGGAAAAAACTGTACGTCATCCGATTTCTACACTTCCAACTTAAAGTTCTATATAGGTTTTAATCGTGCACAAGATCGTCCGATAGCAGTTATATATCAATTTATATATACTTACATAATAGCATTTTTTGTAAAAAAAAGTTTGTTGTTGTAGTACATACCCTAGAACGATGAAATCAGGAAAAAAAAGTATGCCATCCGATTTCTACACTTCCAACTTAAAGTTCTATATAGGTTTCTATCGTGCACAAGATCGTCCGATAGCAGTTATATATCATTTTATATATACAGCCATAGTAACATTTTTGTAAAAAAAAAGTTTGTTGTTGTAGTACACCCCCTAGAACGATGAAATCCTGAAAAAAATGTATGCCATCCGATTTCTACACTTCCAACTTAAAGTTCTATATAGGTTTTAATCGTGCACAAGATCGTCCGATAGCTGTTATATATCATTTTATATATACTGCCATAGTAACATTTTTTGTAAAAAAAAAGTATGTTGCTGTAGTACACCCCCTAGAACGATGAAATCCGGAAAAAAATTTATGCCATCCGATTTCTACACTTCCAACTTAAAATTCTATATAGGTTTTAATCGTGCACAAGATCGTCCGATACACGTTATATAATTTTCTATATACGGCTATAGTCACATTTTTTGTAAAAAAAAGGTTTGTTTGTTGTAGTACACACCCTAGAACGATGAAATCCACAAAACAAATTATGCCATCCGATTTCTACACTTCCAGCTTAAAGTTCTATATAGATTTTTATCGTACATAAGATCGTCCGATAACAGTTATATATCATTTTATATATACGGCCATAGTAACATTTTTTGTAAAAAAAAGTTTGTTGTTGTAGTACACACCCTAGAACGATGAAATCCGGAAAAAAATGTATGTCATCCGATTTCTACACTTCCAACTTGAAGTTCTATATAGGTTTTTATCGTGCACAAGATCGTCCGATAGCAGTTACATATCATTTTATATAAACGCCCATAATAACATTTTTTGTAAAAAAAAAGTTTGTTGTTGTAGTACACACCCTAGAACGATGAAATCCGGAAAAAAATGTATGGCATCAGATTTCTACACTTCCAACTTAAAGTCCTATATAGGTTTTTATCGTGCACAAGATCGTCCGATAGCAGTTATATATAATTTTATATATACTTCCATAATAACATTTTTTGTAAAAAAAAAGTTTGTTGTTGTAGTACACACCCTAGAACGATGAAATCCGGAAAAAAATTTATGCCATCCGAATTCTACACTTCCAACTTAAAGTTCTATATAGGTTTTTATCGTGCACGAGATCGTCCGATGGCAGTTATATATCATTTTATATATACGGCCATAGTAACATTTTTTGTAAAAAAAAGTTTGTTGTTGTAGTACACACCCTAGAACGATGAAATCCGGAAAAAAATGTATGCCATTCGATTTCTACACTTCCAACTTAAAGTTCTATATAGGTTTTTATCGTGCACAAGATCGTCCGATAGCAGTTATATATCATTTTATATATACGGCCATAGTAACATTTTTTGTAAAAAAAAAGTTTGTTGTTGTAGTACACACCTTAGAACGATGAAATCCGGAAAAAAATGTATGCCATCCGATTTCTACACTTCCAACTTAAAATTCTATATAGGTTTTTATCGTGCACAAGATCGTCCGATAGCAGTTATATATCATTTTATATATGCGGCCATAGTAACATTTTTTGTAAAAAAAAGTTTGTTGTTGTAGTACACACCCTAGAACGATGAAATCTGGTAAAAAATGTATGCCATCCGATTTCTACACTTCCAACTTAAAGTTCTATATAGGTTTTTATCGTGCACAAGATCGTCCGATAGCAGTTATATATCATTTTATATGTACGGCCATAGTAACATTTTTTGTCAAAAAAAAGTTTGTTATTGTAGTACACACCCTAGAACGATGAAATCCGGAAAAAAATGTTTGTCATCCGATTTCTACACTTCCGACTTAAAGTTCTATATAGGTTTTTATCGTGCACAAGATCGTCCGATAGCAGTTATATATCAATTTATATATACTTCCATAATAACATTTTTTGTAAAAAAAAGTTTGTTGTTGTAGTACACACCCTAGAACGATGAAATCCGGAAAAAAGTGTATGTCATCCGATTTCTACACTTCCAACTTAAAGTCCTATATAGGTTTTTATCGTGCACAAGATCGTCCGATAGCAGTTATATATCATTTTATATATACGGCCATAGTAACATTTTTTGTAAAAAAAAAGTTTGTTGTTGTAGTACACACCCTAGAACGATGAAATCCGGAAAAAAATGTATGTCATCCGATTTCTACACTTCCAACTTAAAGTTCTATATAGGTTTTTATCGTGCACAAGATCGTCCGATAGCAGTTATATATCATTTTATATATACGGCCATAGTAACATATTTTGTAAAAAAAAAGTTTGTTGTTGTAGTACGCACCCTAGAACGATGAAATCCGAAAAAAATGTATGCCATCCGATTTCTACACTTCCAACTTAAAGTTCTATATAGGTTTTTATCGTGCACAAGATCGTCCGATAGCAGTTATATATCATTTTATATATACGGCCATAGTAACATTTTTTGTAAAAAAAAGTTTGTTGTTGTAGTACACACCCTAGAACGATGAAATCCGGAAAAAAATGTATGTCATCCGATTTCTACACTTCCAACTTAAAGTTCTATATAGGTTTTTATCGTGCACAAGATCGTCCGATAGCAGTTATATATCATTTTATATATGCGGCCATAGTAACATTTTTTGTAAAAAAAAAGTTTGTTGTTGTAGTACACACCCTAGAACGATGAAATCTGGTAAAAAATGTATGCCATCCGATTTCTACACTTCCGACTTAAAGTTCTATATAGGTTTTTATCGTGCACAAGATCGTCCGATAGCAGTTATATATCAATTTATATATACTTCCATAATAACATTTTTTGTAAAAAAAAGTTTGTTGTTGTAGTACACACCCTAGAACGATGAAATCCGGAAAAAAGTGTATGTCATCCGATTTCTACACTTCCAACTTAAAGTCCTATATAGGTTTTTATCGTGCACAAGATCGTCCGATAGCAGTTATATATCATTTTATATATACGGCCATAGTAACATTTTTTGTAAAAAAAAAGTTTGTTGTTGTAGTACACACCCTAGAACGATGAAATCCGGAAAAAAATGTATGTCATCCGATTTCTACACTTCCAACTTAAAGTTCTATATAGGTTTTTATCGTGCACAAGATCGTCCGATAGCAGTTATATATCATTTTATATATACGGCCATAGTAACATATTTTGTAAAAAAAAAGTTTGTTGTTGTAGTACGCACCCTAGAACGATGAAATCCGGAAAAAAATGTATGCCATCCGATTTCTACACTTCCAACTTAAAGTTCTATATAGGTTTTTATCGTGCACAAGATCGTCCGATAGCAGTTATATATCATTTTATATATACGGCCATAGTAACATTTTTTGTAAAAAAAAGTTTGTTGTTGTAGTACACACCCTAGAACGATGAAATCCGGAAAAAAATGTATGTCATCCGATTTCTACACTTCCAACTTAAAGTTCTATATAGGTTTTTATCGTGCACAAGATCGTCCGATAGCAGTTATATATCATTTTATATATGCGGCCATAGTAACATTTTTTGTAAAAAAAAAGTTTGTTGTTGTAGTACACACCCTAGAACGATGAAATCTGGTAAAAAATGTATGCCATCCGATTTCTACACTTCCAACTTAAAGTTCTATATAGGTTTTTATCGTGCACAAGATCGTCCGATAGCAGTTATATATCATTTTATATGTACGGCCATAGTAACATTTTTTGTCAAAAAAAAGTTTGTTATTGTAGTACACACCCTAGAACGATGAAATCCGGAAAAAAATGTTTGTCATCCGATTTCTACACTTCCGACTTAAAGTTCTATATAGGTTTTTATCGTGCACAAGGTCGTTCGATAGCAGTTATATATCATTTTATATATACGGCCATAGTAACATTTTTTGTAAAAAAAAAGTTTGTTGTTGTAGTACACACCCTAGAACGATGAAATCTGGTAAAAAATGTATGCCATCCGATTTCTACACTTCCAACTTAAAGTTCTATATAGGTTTTTATCGTGCACAAGATCGTCCGATAGCAGTTATATATCATTTTATATGTACGGCCATAGTAACATTTTTTGTCAAAAAAAAGTTTGTTATTGTAGTACACACCCTAGAACGATGAAATCCGGAAAAAAATTTATGTCATCCGATTTCTACACTTCCAACTTAAAGTTCTATATAGGTTTTTATCGTGCACAAGGTCGTTCGATAGCAGTTATATATCATTTTATATATACGGCCATAGTAACATTTCTTGTAAAAAAAAAGTTTGCTGTTGTAGTACACACCCTAGAACGATGAAATCCGGAAAAAAATGTATGTCATCCGATTTCTACGCTTCCAACTTAAAGTTCTATATAGGTTTTTATCGTGCACAAGATCGTCCGATAGCAGTTATATATCAATTTATATATACGGCCATAGTAACATTTTTTGTAAAAAAAAGTTTGTTGTTGTAGTACACACCCTAGAACGATGAAATCCGGAAAAAAGTGTATGTCATCCGATTTCTACACGTCCAACTTAAAGTCCTATATAGGTTTTTATCGTGCACAAGATCGTCCGATAGCAGTTATATATCATTTTATATATACGGCCATAGTAACATTTTTGTAAAAAAAAAGTTTGTTGTTGTAGTACGCACCCTAGAACGATGAAATCCGGAAAAAAATGTATGCCATCCGATTTCTACACTTCCAACTTAAAGTTCTATATAGGTTTTTATCGTGCACAAGATCGTCCGATAGCAGTTATATATCATTTTATATATACGGCCATAGTAACATTTTTTGTAAAAAAAAGTTTGTTGTTGTAGTACACACCCTAGAACGATGAAATCCGGAAAAAAATGTATGCCATCCGATTTCTACACTTCCACTTTAAAGTTCTATATAGGTTTTTATCAAGCACAAGATCGTCCGATAGCATTTATATATCATTTTCTATATATGACCATAGTAACATTTTTTGATTGTTTTTTATTAAAAGGCATTCTGTAACGATATAATCCCAAATATATTTATATTTTATTAGATTTGTTCCTTTCCACATTTATATACATATTTTAATTGATCAAAAATAATTTTTTTAAAGTAAATCATAAAAATCAATTTTTTTTAATCTTTTCCACGTGCATAAACACACATTGAAAATGTAAATATTGAAAACGAGTTTTTGCGTCTTTTCCACGTGCACAAACACATTTTTGTAAACAAAAAAAACTCACCACACCAAAAAAAGTGTTTATTTTGATAAAACAGCTGTTATGGTTTGTTTTATTTTTCGTCGGGTTGTTTTCTTTATGTGCGTGTGTTCGTAAGTAAACAAATCGTTTATTTAAATACATTTTACGCGATTTTTTCATATAAAAACCGATTACTTGTGGAAATTTTAGATGATCGCATATACATAGATCACCTATAGGGCTAACTAGGAAATGGATTTGCCGTCGATTTTGAGCTATTCGTATTAATATTTTGTAAATCATAATCTTTCCAAAAGAATTCCAAATTTGTCTCATTAAAGTTTATTTAACATAACTCCAAAATATCACAATTCAATTAATAATTTGTATATTAGATAAAAATAATCATTTATAAAGAATCTTCATGCTTAAAAACATTTGCCAAAACAGGATCATTAACCAATTCCTTCATATTGTGGGCCACAATAAAATCTAAATGATTAAAAGATTGTTCAGGTACACGATAATCACCAGCCAAATAAGGGGTATTAGCAACCAAGGTATCAACATCTTTAGGATCACACAAAGCATCATTCTTACTCGAATACAAATAAGTGGGAGCCTTAATATTGGCTAAATTATAATCAGGAGCGACTTCTTGGCCATATATTTGTTTATTTTGTTTGGGACCATAATCCTTTTGACAGAAGCGACCCTTATTGTAATCACTCAATTGGATGTAATGGATACCTTGATTACTGGAAGCACCGCCGGGATGAGTTTCCACCAGAACTTGCATAGCCGTAACATTGGTATTGGTGTAACCATCACCGGCAAAAAGAAGCCACAAATTTTTACACAAGAACTTGAGAGCAGGATCGGTGCCACATGCGGTATCGGCAACGCCAGCAATTAAAGTATTCTGAGGCAATAATTCCAAATCCTGTAAAGCCTGATTCCAAATGCCGCCGGGTTTACCCACCAAAGGACGGAACACTTTGAAAGCATATGAAGTGCCATGTTCGAAGAAAGCACAGGGAGCTAACATATGAGCAGATTTGATTTTCATATTATATTCGGGACGTTCAGACATCATGACAAAGTATACGGTGGTGCCTTGTGAATGACCAGCATAATGGATCTGTTGTTCTCCCGTCTGCTCAATAATGTAATCAATCATGGTGGGTATATCAATTTTACCAATTTCATGCCAATCAAAATGCCAGAATTTGGGATTATTTAAGGAAATTTTGGTATTTTGGCGAGAATAAATATTACCGCGAGCATTACCCAACCAAACATCGAAGCCAGCATCGGCCATGAGATAGGCCAAAGCATAATCGGGACCAGTGGATAGCCAACAATCGGAATTACTGAAAAGACCGTGTTGCAAGAGTATAACCGGACGTTTAGCATTTTGATTTTGTAATTTATGCGAATAGGGTATGCGGAATAGATTGAGAACATAACCATCTTCGGTCTCAGCAAAATGCGACTCGGCGGGATAACCATGGGCACGTATACGTTCGTCCTTTAAATAAATGTAGCGGCAGTTTCAAAAAAGTTTGATATTTTTAAATATTTTGGTTAAACTTACCGTAGGGGTCATTTCTTTTAGCATACAACTGGGATCCAATTTAGCAGCTGAGGCTAAGGCCAATAGGCCTAATGTTATTATCACACCTAAATTTCTCATTTGGTTTGGATTTTTTAACGTTTGGAACGAATTTGTTTTGTTTTTAACGTTCTAGCCTGTATTTATACCCGTTCGTTTGGGTTATCTTTAAAAAATTATAATATTTTTATAAGAAGTTGGTTATCTGCAAATCGTAGTCAAGGGTTTTTGTTCTGATTTATTATTATTTGCGTGTGGTCTCTAATACCCTTAAGTAAGATGATGAATTTATTAGTTTTAAACATTATGTTTTTGATAACTACTTGATATATATGATTATGGGCCTTTCAAATGTTTTTAGTTTTAAGAACCGTTATAAATTTTAAAATATTTTACCCCCAACTATTTAAATATAATGTAATATATTGAATAACGTCGCAGCTACTTCACAAATTTTAAATAAATAATATTTTTCATGATTAGGAAACTATTTTTAAAAATTCCTAATTAAAGTTTCATTAAAATCAAAGTAAATTTGTTTTTTATTTAATTGTATAGGAATTTTTTGTATTATCAATATCACTTGCAAAAATTATCTATTAACAAAATCACAATTTTGATAATAAATTGATAATCACTTAAACTGACAAAAGTAAAAATGCAGAAAATAAACCAATTGTATAATTTAGATTGCCTAGTGTCTACTGATAATAAAATTTATTATAATTAATAATTTTTATAAAGATTTTATAAAATCGCATAATTTGTTAGTCCATCGCGACAAACTTACAGAATCTGTATACCCTACAGTGGAGATGGCATTCTTTTTATTAAACAAACTAGATATATAGATAGATAGATAGATAGATAGATAGATAGATAGATAGATAGATAGATAGATAGATAGATAGATAGATAGATAGATAGATAGATAGATAGATAGATATATAGATAGATAGATAGATAGATAGATAGATAGATAGATAGATAGATAGATAGATAGATAGATAGATAGATAGATAGATAGATAGATAGATAGATAGATAGCTAGATAGATAGATAGATAGATAGATAGATAGATAGATAGATAGATAGATAGATAGATAGATAGATAGATAGATAGATCGATAGATAGATAGATAGATAGATAGATAGATAGATAGATAGATAGATAGATAGATAGATAGATAGATAGATAGATAGATAGATAGATAGATAGATAGATAGATAGATAGATAGATAGATAGATAGATAGATAGATAGATAGATAGATAGATAGATAGATAGATAGATAGATAGATAGATAGATAGATATATAGATAGATAGATAGATAGATAGATAGATAGATAGATAGATAGATAGATAGATAGATAGATAGATAGATAGATAGATAGATAGATAGATAGATAGATAGATAGATAGATAGATAGATAGATAGATAGATAGATAGATAGATAGATAGATAGATAGATAGATAGATAGATAGATAGATAGATATATAGATAGATAGATAGATAGATAGATAGATAGATAGATAGATAGATAGATAGATAGATAGATAGATAGATAGATAGATAGATAGATAGATAGATAGATAGATAGGTAGATAGATAGATAGATAGATAGATAGATAGATAGATAGATAGATAGATAGATAGATAGATAGATAGATAGATAGATAGATAGATAGATAGATAGATAGATAGGTAGATAGATAGATAGATAGATAGATAGATAGATAGATAGATAGATAGATAGATAGATAGATAGATAGATAGATAGATAGATAGATAGATAGATAGATAGATAGATAGATAGATAGATAGATAGATAGATAGATAGATAGATAGATAGATAGATAGATAGATAGATAGATAGATAGATCGATAGATAGATAGATAGATAGATAGATAGATAGATAGATAGATAGATAGATAGATAGATAGATAGATAGATAGATAGATAGATAGATAGATAGATAGATAGATAGATAGATAGATAGATAGATAGATAGATAGATAGATAGATAGATAGATAGATAGATTAGATAGATAGATAGATAGATAGATAGATAGATAGATAGATAGATAGATAGATAGATAGATAGATAGATAGATAGATAGATAGATAGATAAGATAGATAGATAGATAGATAGATAGATAGATAGATAGATAGATAGATAGATAGATAGATAGATAGATAGATAGATAGATAGATAGATAGATAGATAGATAGATAGATAGATAGATAGATAGATAGATAGATAGACAAATAGATTACTTTTTACAGTTCCAATGCCAAAACCAACAAAAACTTCGAAATCCATTAAGATGAACTCTGACTAAAGACTATATTGTTAGGTATCACATATTAACACAGTTTTCCATCAAAATATGCTTTCATAATGAAAATTCATGTTCACTTTAATTTTTTTAAATCACAATTTCAGATAAATTTTAGCTCATTTAAATTTAGTTAAAATAACAGTAACTTTAACTCAAATACAACCCTGATAATGAATCAAATAAACGACTCTGTTTTTCTTTTATAACAACTCTGTTCTTCCTAACAGCTGCTAAAACTCTATTGTGAATGATTTTTATTTTAATAAATTTGCACTTGTTTTTCCTCCTTACCTTTTCATTAAATTTGTTAATTTTTGTATTAAATTCTTAAATAATCTCTACAAAAATGGCTTTATTAAGAAGAGCTGCTGCTCAGCTTTGGCAAACAAATTTATTAAATGCTAAACCCATAACAACAACAGCGGTACAACACATCAAGGAAAGTAAGTAACACAACAAAAGTTTCATAACCTTATGGCATGTTTATTTCATAAAAATTTCGTAAATTATTTTTTTCTAGTACAACAAAAAGTCGAAAAGGATACTTTAATTATTGAGGCCGTTACTAAGCCTTCACCCCGTGTTGATAAAATGTTGAAAGCTGCTTGTACGGAAAAATTCTGTCCCGAGTGCACTCTGGGCTTGGAACTCAAGCATACGGATGTTTTAATTTTATCACAATATGTGCGTTCAGATGGTTGTATGTTGCCCAAACGTATTACCGGCTTGTGTCATAGACAGCAGAAGAAAATTGGAACATTGGTGACTATGGCTCAAAAGGCAGGTTTAATGCCTAACTTGACACCGGAGAACAGTAAAAAAGATCCTAAAAAACGTTATGGCTGGAAAAAGTTTAATAAATATTTCGATGAAAAGACGATTAAATACTAAAAGAGTTAGTTGTTGAAAATGTTCAAAATAATAAATTTAATTAAAATATAAATCATTAACATTTATGTTAAGTTAATCAGAACTCACTGTTTACATTATTCATGATGTTTAGTAAACTTGTTTACATTTTGTTATTAACCGTTATTTGCTAAATGTATGTTTAAACAAGGATATAAAGAATGAATAATGACAGTTGTCACTTTTTTCGCTTTTGTTATTGACGCTTAAATAAAGGCGCTTTAAATAGTCTTTTTTAGAGTGTGAAAATATGAAAAAATATTGAAATAAATTGTTGAGCATTGTTTAAAATTAATAAAAGTTTTATAAATTGTGAAAGAAGTGTAGTTGTGTTATAAATATTGCGGATTTCTTGCAAGTAAGTTATTTTTTCTTATAAAATCTTAAATATAAAAAATGTAAGGTGCAACACATCACCCACCACGTTGGCGTCAAAAATATAGATCTAATACCCACCCTTAACACAATAATTGCACCATATCTGCGGAACGATCCAATTCATACTCTATCAAAGATTATCAATCCCGCGTTAGTAGTATCAAGCAGAAGCTTTTTTTCGAGGAAACAACTTTGTGTCACATAATACCCTAGTTAGTTACTTTCGAAAATCACTTAAATGCTCATAATTTCTTAAAAAAATCTTTGAGGATCGAACCATTTACATCGTAGTCCCCATATTAGTCCCAATTACAAAATCCATATTTATTAAGCTTATTTTAAGTATATATTTATTTTATTAACTTTTTGTTTAAATACAAAATATCAAGAGTCGAAGATAAACTATTATTTAGAATAAATGTACACATGCTTCTTCTTTAAAAACCCATAAAATTATGCTGCTCAAATAGTGCTCCAGGTGTACTGCCCGAATTTCTGCCAAAGTTTTGTGCAGCGTTCGACGATTGCTTTTCCAAATTGTGCATTTTCTGCATGTGTATTCGCAGTGTCGAACGTTGTGAGAATTCCTTAGAACAATGTTTACACTTAAAGGGTGTGGGATCTTTGTGTGTTTTCATGTGCTCCTGACAGGCGGTCTGCTGACGATAGGCCTTGCCGCATAAATCACAGCGAAATGGTTGTTCCTTGGTGTGTGTGCGCTCGTGATTGATTAAATGGATCTTTTGGTGAAATGCTTTGTCACAGTAAGAGCAGGAGAAGCGTTTTTCACCATGTTGCCGGACATGATATTGGAAACGCATTTGTGTGTAGTTTTCGAATTGTTGGTGACAAATGTGACAGGTGTAGGTAGATTTTAAATGGAAATTCTTGAAATGTCTTTGCAGATGCAGCTGGCTGCGGAAATACTTCTTGCACTCCTCACATTGCATGGTATCGGGACGATTGTGCTTGAGTTTATGTTGGGCCAAAAGAAAACTAGACTTGAAGGTGCTGGTGCAAATGTCACATTCAAAGGGTTTCTCCTGGGGATGAAAACGCATATGATGCATTTTGAGTTGTTGGCGATTTTGACAAGATTGACCACATATTTTACATTTCAAATAAGAGTGCAATTTTTTCTTTTGTTGTTTAAATTTGAAATCCTGCAAGGACTCTTCATCTGAAGAAGAGGAGTCTTCCGTTTCTTCATCTTCATCTGTGGTAGGGGTAGAAGATTCTTCATCCGAAGAATTATTGGGAGATCTTATAGTATATTCCTTTTTTAAAGGTTCCTGATAGGGTAATTCAGATTCAGCTTTCATCACTTCCATAGTTTCCATATCTATGGGTTCTGTTTTGATTTCCTCAAATAGGGGAGGTGGTGTACCCATAGAGGAGGAGGTATCTAAACAATTACCTAGTTCGACAAAACGGGGACTTAGTCTCAAGCGTGGACTACTAAAGGGGGACATAACATCTTGTGTACAACACTTAGGGGAAGATCTAGCTGAGTCCTTGCCTAATACCAAATCTTCCTTGGTGTCCAATTCCAATTTCACCAAGTCTGCAACTGGAGATAGTTTGCCCACTTCCAGTAGATTTTCAAAGTCCAAGAAGTAACTTTGCAATACCCTTTGACTGTCCAGACATTCTTCACGAAATGCTTTTACCTGTTTAAAACGCTGAAAGCACTCCTCACACAATTGTTGAGGCAAACCATCAAATGGTTTAATCTAATTGAAAATAAACAACTAAAATATTTGTTAATGATTTTTAGGCCACACCCTACTTACATTCAATTTCCATATATTTAAGTCCTCTAATATATCCCTAATCTCCTCGCAGGTCTCATAAACTTTGCTGTCTTTTAGGTCACCTACTGTCTGCATGCCATTGCCATCAACCACTGCACCACCACCGCCCTCATTTGTTGTCGTAGATTTTAATTTTTCCTCAAATATTTTATAGAATTTCACATCTTCGCTAAAAAATCGGCTACATGTTCGACATGTAGTGTCTAGGAATAGATTTTTGTCGATGCCTAAATCAAAAGCCATCGTGGAAAATTATTTTTCCCGTTTTTGTAGCCTGACAAAATGACTTTTTTGTATGCAATTAAATTATTGGTTTCTTTTTTCCATTCACTTTTTATTTAATACTACCAGATCGTAAAATGGTTTTACTTTTTTTTGTTTATTTTTTTACACAGTTACCGTTTTAAATATCTGGCTTCACTAAAACACACAGCTGTTTTTTGTTTACTACTTTTTTGTAGGGGTTTTTTGTTTTTGGTGAGAAATTCCCATTCAATTAATACAGGGTTGTATATACTTTACATGTTCAAGAGTGGGGTAAATTGTTTGGTGAAAAAAGAACCGTTACATTATTAATTTTGGGATACAATTAAGAATTAGTTAAAAAAAAAACAAAAATAATCATATCTGTATAAAATTTTACAGTAAAATGTAGTGTACACACCCAAATTATTCAGCTTATTTTTTCCCGACAAGAACATTTTATTTTGTCGTCATATTATATAGAACCGGACGGAATCCTTTTGTTATTGCTATAAATTCAGATGTAGTACCTCTGGAGTACTCTTAAATCACCTTTTGGTACCTTAGTAGATTGCTGATATTTGAAAAGTTGCACGTATTATCCACATTGGAAAATGGTACAAACTCGAATCATTTGCAGGGAAAGTTTTTGAATACCTTTAGTGGAAAGATCGATCAGATCTATTCAGTATGTTAATTTCCTCAACAATTCATCTCCTTCTGGAGCTTGTTATCAGTTCTCCTCATTTAGTACCAAGGGACACGGGACCTTAGCACAGCTCTTGGTGGAGCTCTTCTTGGCCGAATCAAAAGGTGCTGTTTAAGGGGTGTGGCTGAGCGATCTAATATATATCCCCTTTTTAATGGTTTCTGATAGCGTAATTCAGATTTGGCTTTCATTACTTCCATGCTTTCCATATCTATGGGGTTCTGATTTTATTTCCTCTTCTATGGTGTACCCATAGAGGAGGAGGTACCTAGACAACTAGCTAGTTCGTTAAAACGGGCACTTAGTCTCAAGCGTGGACTGCTAAAGGCGGATATAACATCTTGTGTATAACATTTAGGGGAAGATCTAGCCGAGTCTGCAGCTGGATATAGTTTGTCCACTTCCAATAGATTTTCGAAGTCTATGAAGTAACTTTGAAATACCCTTTTACTGTCCAGACATTATTAGCGAATTCGGCAGAGAACACTGGCGATATGCTGGAGCATGGTTCAAATAATATTTCTACAAATATGTACAGACGTATGTTTGTATTTGATGTAGAGTATCAAACCAAGTATTTCTTCACCAATTCATGTCCTCCTGTACCTTGATCCTTATCTGGTACCATGGGATCCAACAGGTATGGCAATTTCTCAAAAGTAGTTTAACAGTCTGCGGTTTGATATGGGCCATAGTTAGATGGACTTTGGGTACGGTCTCTGGCGTCATGCTGGAGCATGGCCTAAACAACATTTCAATACCAAATATGTATGTTTGTATCCGATGTAAAGTTTCATACTTTTTATTTTACTTCCTTTAAAAACAATCACTTTGTGGCGGAAATGTCATTAATTTAAATTTGATTTTCTACAACTTTTGGACGATTGTTTATACAAAAAAAAACTTATAACTATTGCTTATTTTGGCCTGAGTAGTCCTTTGAAATAAGACAACAAAACCATAAACTAAAAAATGCTTTGCCAGCATATTATATTAAATTTTTTAAAAAAAGTTATGCTTATCTTACAGTTACTCTGTGATTATCCTTGAAAAGGATGTTCAAAGTAGATGAATAAAAAAAAAACAAAAAACTTTAAGACACAACTAAAAACCACAAAAGGAGTACATAAACTTTATTTTTTGTCTTATTTTTTGCAAATGTTTTGCTGTCGCTCTTGTAATTTTGACTTGTGCCTTGAAAGAAAAAGTGTGCAAAAAACTAAATCAAGTTATTGCCATAGAACTAAAAAAAACAACAGGATAAATAACGCTCTGGACTAGCTAAGATGATGGCAAAGAAATGCACAAGATGCAAAACAAAAAGACAAAGCAACAAAAAAGATGGACAGTTATGAACACAGCAATGAAATAAATGAAATCCAACGGATGTTGGAATAGTTAGTTAAATGTAAAAGTTTATGTTATAAATACACTGAGAGAGATTTTTGAAGCTACTTTAACAATTTTCCCTTTAAAAAACTAGATTTTAAGATTCTTTCCTTTATTTCTCTAAGTGTAAACTACAGCAACAGCATTTTCTTTAAAATTTTCTAAATCTAACAGACAAAGTGACGGCCAAGCAATTGCTCCACCTAGAGGTCTTTTTCTTTAAACACACACTCACTCACTCACTTATTTTTCTTATAATAACCACAACAAGACAAGGCGTCTGTCTGTAAAATACTCCTTACCAGACAATGTCTTGTACTAGTGTTTTTTTCTTTTTCGGAAACATAACACGAATACAATGTTGTGTTTGTTTTTCAGTGATGGCCTGGAAAATGATGAAACCTTCAACGATGTAGAAAATTATATCTATATACATAAATAATATAATTTAACTTGTTGTTGCCGGGTTGTTTTCTTATAAAAAAAAGAGGAAATGAAGAAAAAAATCGAAAATTTCTTAAACGAAGTTCTTGACGTCCAGTTTAATGACGATGATGATAAGGTTGCTGATGATTATGATACTGTAATGTTTGGAAAACACTACCATACTGTGATGGGTATTATATATACTAAAATAAACTTTTAGTTCTAGATTTGATGAAAGGGGTCATTATCGTCCTAATTAGATGCTATTTTACCCGTAAAGTTTAAGTTTCAAACCCACTCTTCTATTCTCCGACAGACCAGAGGTGCCTCCTTGGGTTACTTGGTAGTATTCTAGTCTGTCGATTTGACCGACGGAACCTGATGTATGGGTTATTTCTCAAAAGCATAATAGCAACTTCATCCTGGAAGCCAAATTGAAGATTTATGTATGTGCCTCCTTTTTTATACCCTTCACCTTCGTGAGAAGGGTATATATGTATAAGTTTGTCATTCCGTTTGTAATTTCTATAATATAATTTTCCGACCCTATAAAGTATATATATTCCGAGTCCTTATAGATAGCGGAGTCGATTAAGCTATGTCCGTCTGTCTGTCTGTCCGTATGTCTGTGTGTTTGTTGAAATCAATTTTCTGAAGACCCCAGATATCTTCAGGATCCAAATCTTCAATAATTCTGTTGGACATACTTTCGAGAAGTTTCCTATTGAAAATCAGCAAAATCGGTCCATAAATAACGGAGATATGAGCAAAAATCCGAGACAACCTCTGAAAATTTCATCAAAAAAGCAACAACAACACTGCTTATTGTATAAAAGGTTGGTTTCATTGCGATGTGTATTTTGTTTTTTTGTGTATGTATTTCGTTTCATATGTTTGGATGTCTGTGGTTTCATCGCCTTGTGTATTTTGTTTTTGTTTTTTTTTGTGTATATTGTTTCGAATGTTTGGATGGCTGTGGTTTCATTACGTTGTGTATTTTGTTTTTTCTGTTTTTTATTTCGTTTAGCATTGTTGTTGTTTCTCTTGTTTTGCTTAAGTTATGACAGGGTCGGAAACAAAGAATATAAAGAAATTGGGGCTTGTCAGTTGGTACGTAAAGGAGTTGTCATTCGGTACCTAACTCTAAGTATGTATTGGTAGAATTTTTGTATTAGTATTGGAGCTCCAACCACTTTCACCACACTTTCCAAACATACATACTTGCATAAAATCGTACATAAAAATTTTAGGAAAAATAAATAACATTTAAATTTCTACATTCGCAGATTTTTTAATTTATTTTGCCCACATCTAATCAGTAAACATTTAATAAATATATTTTTCGGACTTAAAATCTCTTTTTTTGCAAAAAAATAAGTTTATTTTAAATAATTTTTTAATTTTCAATACCAAAATATACAACTTTGTTTTGTCAATTTTAATTTCGACACACAAAAATTAATTGTCAAAAAAATTAAAAAAATATTTTTTTAGTTTGTGAAAAATAAAAATATTTCGGATTGTTAAATGCGATAAAATTGTGTAAAAAATTAATAAATAGTTATGTGTTTGTGAAAAAACGTCGTTCAAGTCCTAATATCCCGGTATTTTCGCGAAAAAGTTTTGAAGTATTGTGAGAGAATTGAGTTCTCACAAGTGTGTTGAATTTACACAGAACTTGTCTGTGAAGAGAAGGAAATGTTATTGTTGTAAAACAATGTCATAGTCCAACTTCTTATTATTCTTTGCACAATATGGTGAAGGGTATATAAGATTCGGCAAAGGCGAATATAGACTTCTTACTTGTCACTATATAGAATAGGTAAGATTCCTATTGCCACCATGATTTAGTTACAAATGAGATGATTGGATGTATCCAAAGAAGACTCTTATTTACTTTCTATTAACAATTTGAGAGTCCACTAGACCATTCATGTTTTTAGATCTCAAGTCTTACCAAAGAGTCGTTATCACACATGAAATGTTTAGGATATTGTCAAGAATAATCTCCTCGAAAAATTTAAAATTCAAGATGTTTAAGATCGGTTCAGTTTCAAAGATTTGTGTCTTGTAAATGAAACATGAATTTGGATGCTTTCCTCACACCATTAAGACGTTTCGAAACAAATTTATGCTGTAGTATCCATAGTAATGACATCCTTTTGGTATTACATATATATAGTTTTAGATATTGAACTTAAAGAGTCTGGAATCAGCAACTCCCAAAACATATTTACTTGCATAGTATATTTCCAATATGTCAAACTTCCCGAACATTACAATCAAGTCGTAAAGATGTGTTATCTGAGTCTTAGATTTCAGGCTCTATACAGAGTTCCTAGCTTCTAGCTGCCTGTAGACCTCTTCCAATAGCTTGATACGAAGAGTTATTCAAAACTCTCTCCGAGACATATCAATTTGGTGGGGTTCCAGAACAGTGATTTAATTTGAAGCATCTGGTGAAGAAGTGTTAGTAGTGCTTCAGATTTCTCGATGCTTATACACAGTTCCTAATATGTTCTGGTTAAGGAGACTTTGGAGATCTGGCTCGTATCTGTGGTTGGAAGAGAATGTTTGTTAATGGTTCGTTGTAAGGACCTTTGCTAATAAACAGGTGCCACCCCAATTGTGTGATAGTACAACTTTAGTTAAGGAATAAAGAATTTAAAGTACTGCCTCGCTTTCTGGACTTACATAGATCAGATGCGTATTGCGTGTGGAACAGAGGGAATTAGTTGAACTAATTTGATCAGGATTATAGTTCATGCGTTTAGGGCATATCTTCGACCAGCATTTAGGTCTCCATTCAGAGATTGTTATCAAGATGAGTAGAGCAATTTAATCTCAAAAGAGCTTGGCATATATCTAACTTAATGATAGGGCCTAAATCTTTAATAATGGTGGGATAAAAATGTCCCAAGAGTCGAATCTAACAATTTTCTACTTGTACTGCCTCTAGACTTTATTTATTCTCTTACTTTTGGTAACCAAGAACTTATTTTTAATGATGGCTAACTTTTTATCCTTTCTTAAAAGATGTTTATCTTAACTTTGTGGTTTCTGCTGTTAGATTGAAGCCACTGCACAGTCAGTAAAACCACATCAAACGAAAATTCCGGAAAAAACAAAACGTCGAAAACAGAAAATAAGATAACATGTTGATTATTCCTATGGCCACATAAATTATAAGTAAATCAGGTTTATTGCTGCTTGTTATTTAGCTTCAAGGATATTTTTACTTAATTTTCAACACTCTTCTTTCTACAGTTTTTTTGTTTGTTTATTTGTTTGTTGTTATTTTCATCATCTTCCTTTTCAATCATAACCAAATTGTCTCTTAAAGTTTTGGATACTTTTCTCCCAAACCCCTTTCTATTTAGTTTTGGGGCGAGAACACTTTGTTAAAGTGAATGTTGATGATGATGACGCTTTTGGCTATTTAATCTGTTTAAGAGAATTATCTTGTTGCTCTACGTTGGTTAGTACAAGGACATCATCAACTTTATTTACAGGCTTACATAGAAATGGTATTTTATTTGCTTGTTTTTCTTGGGGGTTTTTTTTACACATTTTCTGGAAATATTTTTTAGTTAAGATAATTTTATGTTGTTTTTCCCACTGTCAGTTGTTGTTGTTGTTGTATTTTATTATATATAGTTATAGTTTTGCCACCAACCATTTGATTTCATTAGATTTTATGTATGTCCTTATGGTTAACAGAGTTCTAAACTTGTAATTTGTTTTTCATTAAGGAATTTTGCAAAATTTATAATATGTTAACATTCATTTAAAAGTCTGTTCCATAAGAAACTTGCTGATGTCCTTGTTGGGTTTATTTTTGTTTTCTTGCTAATGTTAAAGATTTTTTTTGTTTCACTTCTTGAGTGCACAATTTATATTTATGAAATTATATTGTTGCTGTTGTTGTTCATAAATGAAATCCTCATAAACATTGAAACATAGTTTGGAATATGTTAAGTTGTGCTTTCATATATGCTTTGTCTTCCCAGCAGTTTTATAAAGATACAATTTCACTGGAATTATTCGTGAGCAATGGATTTTGTTTCTGACATTTCTCGATAGGATTGGCTTTATAGTTCTTGAACGTAGAGATGCATAATATATACATTTAAAAGAAGTTTGTAAATAAAATTTTATCAAAGTCCATGTGTTATCGCGATTGTGTTGCATGTGCTTAGGCCAGTTTTCGATCGACGAAAACTGCACATAATGGACATACCTGTGATTTTAACGATTAAAAGATAAAAGACCGATACTGGTGAGAATTAAGATCGTTAATACCGGGTATTAGATCAACGTCATGTTCCTTAAATAATGAGAGTGTGGCGCCGGTAATAACTAACTAACTAACTAACTAACTAACTAACTAACTAACTAACTAACTAACTACTAACTAACTAACTAACTAACTAACTAACTAACTAACTAACTAACTAACTAACTAACTAACTAACTAACTAACTAACTAACTAACTAACTAACTAACTAACTAACTAACTAACTAACTACTAACTAACTAACTAACTAACTAACTAACTAACTAACTAACTAACTAACTAACTAACTAACTAACTAACTAACTAACTAACTAACTAACTAACTAACTAACTAACTAACTAACTAACTACTAACTAACTAACTAACTAACTAACTAACTAACTAAACTAACTAACTAACTAACTAACTAACTAACTAACTAACTAACTAACTAACTAACTAACTAACTAACTAACTAACTAACTAACTAACTACTAACTAACTAACTAACTAACTAACTAACTAACTAACTAACTAACTAACTAACTAACTAACTAACTAACTAACTAACTAACTAACTAACTAACTAACTACTAACTAACTAACTAACTAACTAACTAACTACTACTAACTAACTACTAACTAACTAACTAACTAACTAACTAACTAACTAACTAACTAACTAACTAACTAACTACTAACTAACTAACTAACTAACTAACTAACTAACTAACTAACTAACTAACTAACTAACTAAC
This sequence comes from Lucilia sericata, assembly GCF_015586225.1. Classification (NCBI taxonomy): domain Eukaryota; kingdom Metazoa; phylum Arthropoda; class Insecta; order Diptera; family Calliphoridae; genus Lucilia; species Lucilia sericata. Next base: position 91,058 of record NW_023995370.1, on the reverse strand, counting down.
TAACTAACTAACTAACTAACTAACTACTAACTAACTAACTAACTAACTAACTAACTAACTAACTAACTAACTAACTAACTAACTAACTAACTAACTAACTAACTAACTAACTAACTAACTAACTAACTAACTAACTACTAACTACTAACTAACTAACTAACTAACTAACTAACTAACTAACTAACTAACTAACTAACTAACTAACTAACTAACTAACTAACTAACTAACTAACTAACTAACTAACTAACTAACTAACTACTAACTAACTAACTAACTAACTAACTAACTAACTAACTAACTAACTAACTAACTACTAACTAACTAACTACTAACTAACTAACTAACTAACTAACTAACTAACTAACTACTAACTAACTAACTAACTAACAAACTAACTAACTAACTAACTAACTAACTAACAAACTAACTAACTAACTAACTAACTAACTAACTGACTAACTAACTAACTAACTAACTAATTAATTAACTAACTAACTAACTAACTAACTAAAAATTATTCACTTCTTCTTGTAAAGCAGTGAGAATATCATTCGCCCCAAATCAATAGTCACTCCGAACTGCAGGGATAAGTATGTATGCTCGTTTTATATTTTATTTAGTTGTTTTGATTAAGTCTCCTTTCTTAGATTTTACGTATTCTTCTCTATTTTTCTATTTTCCCCGGGGTTACGATGAAACCCAATTAGTTGTGATTTGGTTCATCAATTTTAGACATAAAAATATATCATATACCTATCATCTATATATATAAAAATGAAAGTGTGTTTGTATGTATGTATGTATGTTTGTTTGTTTGTTTGTACTTTATAGACTGCTAAACGGCTGGACCGATTTTCCTGAAATTTTCACAGTTTCTTCCTGTATGTCTGGAAGGAACTATAGGCTACTTTTTATGTTGAAATTTCATGTGGGCGACGTGCCACGCCCATATTAAGAAAATATTAAATTAGTATATCTGAGATAATATAATAGTTAAGAGTCTTCAAATTTTGTCGGAGCAACTTTAGTATCAATATAATTATTTAAGACAAAAAGTAGGCGGATTAGCATTAGGGGGCGTGGCACCTCCCATATAAATTAAATACAAAAATTCGTTTATCTTGGAAACTATTACAGTTAGAATATTAAAAATTTGCACGAGTATCTTTAACATCCATGTAAACATTTTGGGAAATAAATTGGCGGACTACCCATGAGGGGAGCAGCACCTCCCATATTAATAAAATACAAAAATTGGTTTATCTGGGAAACTAATAGAACTAAATTCTTCAAATTTTGCACTAAGAACTTAAATATTCATCTGAACATTTTGGAGAAAAAAGAGCGGACTTTCGTCATGGGGGGCTTGGAGCCCCCATATAAATTAAATAGGAAAATTATTATATCTGAGAAACTATTAGAGCTAGAATCTTCAAATTCTACATGAAGATCTTTGACATTAATGTGAACATTTAGAGAATAACGGGCGGACTTTCAATGGGGTCTTGGCACCTCCCATTATGAATTAAATACAAAATTTCGTATATCCGGAAAAATATTAGATTTTTTTTTAATTTGTCATCGATTACATTAAAATCTTAATTAACGTTCGGAAAAAATGTATCTCTGGAAAACATTACAGTTAGAATCTTCAAAATTATTAAGAAGATTTTTTATTTATATTGCTTTTAGGGTAGCAAAGCACACTGGGTATAGCTAGTGAACTATAAAATCAAAATAATTCATTTTGCTCGTTTCAATTTTTCTGGCTATTTGTTGTGGCCAGAATAAGAAGTACTTAAAAAACTTTTTGTTAAACCGGTTTTGGTCAGTCTCGAGGACTTATGTAATTAATAACTGTGAAAATAAAGATGACATTGATCATTGGCCATAAATAAGTTTATATTAGCTATAATGATCCTTCTTTTCCACAAGTTGGCAAATACACAGCTCCTAGAAATTGTATGACTTTTGGAATATTCTACCTTAATTTGTAGTTGTAGCCAGTTTGTTAATAAAAACTTTTACATGGATTTCAAAATACAATTATAAGTTCTTTCAGTTTCCAACGTGTAATTTAAACTTCACTTTTTTCTGCTGTTGCTACTGGAAAAAAAAAATCAATTAACCTTTACCCACGCCAAAATTGGTACAAGAAAATAAAAACATTTTCCTTATATTGACCAGTCAAGAAAAAAAAGTATGAAAACAATTACATACATACAATGAAAATGTTTGTATTTACTGTAACACATAAACTTTAATTTGAAAAAAAAATAAATAATACGACAATTTTTTTTATGCAATTCATCCCAGTCACGTGCTAATGAATTAAATTAAAGAATTTTCGTACTCCCTAGACATTTATCCTGCTAAAAGTTCCGTGTATATTTCTCTGTTTTTTTTTTGTGATTCTCCTCTTTTTTTATGGTATTAAACCAACTTGTATAACTGAACGTACGGGCACATTCATTGCAACTAGAAATAAACGCCCTATCGATTTGTGACAAATAGTACAAATAGAAAAAAAAAGTCATGCAGCGACAGGATGGCAGTAAGGCATGCTTGGCATGATGATTGGGTGGTACTTGAATACAGCAAGCGTCATTTCCGGTTGCTGTCTTTAGTCAACTAATTGGCTTGGTGCCTGTGTTTATTTACAAGTTTTTTCTTCTTGTTGGTTCGTTTTTTTTCACCGTTATACAAATACATGCCAACACATACAAACACACTCAAACTCACACTCATACATTACTGCTTATATTCCTAGAGAATTGGAGGTATCATCATCGATTTCAATGTGGAGTATTGAACTTATTTTTTCAACGATTTCTGCTTGTTTTGTTGTTGGATTTTGCATTGTATTATTATACCCAGTACCACTATTAAGTAAATGGTATTATGCGTTTGTACTGATATTTGTAACGCAAATATTATTGGTTCCATAACCTCAGAATTTTTTACTATGTTGTTTCAGCCATATCTGTCTGTCCTTGTATCAAATTACACATTGCAAATTTGTATATTCTCTCACAATACTAGTTCAGTTCTAGTTCAGTTCCAGTTCAGTTCTAGTTCAGTTCTAGTTCAGTTCTAGTTCAGTTAGTTCTGTTCTAGTTCAGTTCTAGTTCAGTTCTAGTTCAGTTCTAGTTCAGTTCTAGTTCAGTTCTAGTTCAGTTCTAGTTCAGTTCTAGTTCAGTTCTAGTTCAGTTCTAGTTCAGTTCTAGTTCAGTTCTAGTTCAGTTCTAGTTCAGTTCTAGTTCAGTTCTAGTTCAGTTCTAGTTCAGTTCTAGTTCAGTTCTAGTTCAGTTCTAGTTCAGTTCTAGTTCAGTTCTAGTTCAGTTCTAGTTCAGTTCTAGTTCAGTTCTAGTTCAGTTCTAGTTCAGTTCTAGTTCAGTTCTAGTTCAGTTCTAGTTCAGTTCTAGTTCAGTTCTAGTTCAGTTCTAGTTCAGTTCTAGTTCAGTTCTAGTTCAGTTCTAGTTCAGTTCTAGTTCAGTTCTAGTTCAGTTCTAGTTCAGTTCTAGTTCAGTTCTAGTTCAGTTCTAGTTCAGTTCTAGTTCAGTTCTAGTTCAGTTCTAGTTCAGTTCTAGTTCAGTTCTAGTTCAGTTCAGTTCAGTTCTAGTTCAGTTCTAGTTCAGTTCTAGTTCAGTTCTAGTTCAGTTCTAGTTCAGTTCTAGTTCAGTTCTAGTTCAGTTCTAGTTCAGTTCTAGTTCAGTTCTAGTTCAGTTCTAGTTCAGTTCTAGTTCAGTTCTAGTTCAGTTCTAGTTCAGTTCTAGTTCAGTTCTATTTCAGTTCTATTTCAGTTCTATTTCAGTTCTAGTTCAGTTCTAGTTCAGTTCTAGTTCAGTTCTAGTTCAGTTCTAGTTCAGTTCTAGTTCAGTTCTAGTTCGGTTCTAGTTCAGTTCTAGTTCAGTTCTAGTTCAGTTTTAGTTCAGTTCTAGTTCAGTTCTAGTTCAGTTCTAGTTCGGTTCTAGTTCAGTTCTAGTTCAGTTCTAGTTCAGTTCTAGTTCAGTTCTAGTTCAGTTCTAGTTCAGTTCTAGTTCAGTTCTAGTTCAGTTCTAGTTCAGTTCTAGTTCAGTTCTATTTCAGTTCTATTTCAGTTCTAGTTCAGTTCTAGTTCAGTTCTAGTTCAGTTCTAGTTCAGTTCTAGTTCAGTTCTAGTTCAGTTCTAGTTCTAGTTCAGTTCTAGTTCAGTTCTAGTTCAGTTCTAGTTCAATTCTAGTTCACATCTACTAAGTTCCAGGAAAGTAATAGTTCTAGTTAGAGGATCGGTATCTCTATCCTATTCTCTTTGCTGGGTGCTCCAGTGTAGAGTTTTTTTATTATGGGCCATATCCTACTGTAATTCCTTACTTGTTTTTATTCCCCTTTTTATTGTTGTTGTGTTGATCCAAAATGATGAACGATGCCAAAATGTTAACGTTTGCAAGTGTTTGTGTGTATTTCCTGTTGCTGCGATAAAAAACAAAAGCAAACGGGAAAAACAACAAACGAGAAATGAATACGAAAATTTTGCGAGGACATTGCAAAATATAAAGAAAGCAAAAAAACAAAAATAGGGAAATATATTGAACACTAAACTTAACCACATACACATACATATTAACTCGTAAATTTTAAAAAGATACGCCACTGAATGATAGTTATTTCCGTTACTATGTTTTGGTTTAAGTTCCCGTTTTATCCCTTCACCTCTATCTTGAAAAAGGCAAACGATGCCATAACGTTTCTCTATTTTTTTCTAAACATCTATGGTGTTTTCCTTTCTTTCCTGTTTTCACCACACGATAAGTATTTTTTATGTCCCAAACAGCAACAATAATAACTATAAAGCAAAAAAGCAACAAAGAGTAAAAATTTCCTAAAAAATGATTGCTTTAAAAACGTCTATCTTGTTAGAGAGAAAAAGTAGAAAATCCTTTTTGGCATAGAATTGTTCGTAACCGACAAAAAAGTATAATAAAAATAAGTTTTTAGAGGAATATACATATGTATGTATGTAGATCACAAGTATACGTCCATTTGGATCTTGCGAATGCAGTTTTTCGAATAATGGGCTTTTAGATTTTGAGACAAATAAATAAATTAGACTAATCAATTAATATAATTATCAGAAAAAAATAGAAACAATCCATCAAACTCATATTTAATAAAACCCATATTCTCTCGAATTTGGCAAACAAAATAAAAATGTAAATATAACCATTATAACTCTGTAAATACCGGTTTTTTGCGAAAATAAGCTCAATTTGCGATCACTTCTACTTTTTAAGAAAAATCGACATTTTTAACCAAAAAGTCGACCAAACCTAAAATCCTTTATAACTCAGTAAATACTGCGTTTTATGAGAAAGTAATTTTAATTTGTGATCACTTCAACTATTTACAAAAAACCTTGTTTTGAGACAAAAAGTTGACCAAACCTAATAACCCTTGTAACTCAGTAAATACTGGGTTTTTTGAGGAAAAAAGCTATATCTGTGATCGCTGCTACTTTTTATGAAAAGTCGATATTTTGAGCCATAAAGTCGACCAAAGCTAAGAACCCTTGTAACTCAGTAAATACTGGGTTTTATGAAAAAATAAGCTTAATCTGTGATCACTTCTACTTTTTATAAAAAAATCGATATTTTGAGCCAAATAGTCGACTAAACCTAAAAACCCTTGTAACTCAGTAAATACTGGGTTTTTCGAGAAAATAAGCTTAATCTGTGATCACTTCTACTTCCTATAAAAAATTTATATTTTGAGCCAATTAAACGACCAAACCTAAAAACCCTTGTAACTCAGTAAATATTGGCTTTTTCGAGAAAATAAGCCTAATATGTGATCACATCTACTTTTTATAAAAAAATCGATATTTTGATTCAAAAAGTCGACCAAACCTAAAAACCCTTGTAACTTAGTAAATAATGGGTTTTTTGAGAAAATAAGCTTAATATGTGATCACTTCTACTTTTTATAAAAAATCGATATTTGGAGCCAAATAGACGACCAAAAAAATCGATAATTATAAAAAATCGATATTTTGAGTCAAAAAGTCGACCAAACCTAAAAACCCTTATAACTCAGTAAATACTGGGTTTTTTTGGGAAAATAAGCTCAATCTGTGATCACTTCTACTTTTTATGAAAAGTTGATATTTTAAGCAAAAAAGTTGATTAAACCTAAAAACCCTTATAACTCAGTAAATACTGGGTTTTTTTTAGAAAAAAAGCTTTATCTGTGATGACTTCTACTTCTTTAAAAAATCCATATTTTGAGTCAAAAAGTCGACCAAACCTAACAACCATTGTAACTCAGTAAATACTGGGTTTTTTGAGAAAAAAAGCTTTATCTGTGATGACTTCTACTTCTTTAAAAAATCCATATTTTGAGTCAAAAAGTCGACCAAACCTAACAACCATTGTAACTCAGTAAGTACTGGGTTTTTAGAAAAAATAAGCTTAATCTGTGATCACTACTACTCTCTATAAAAAATCGATATTTTGAGCAAAAAGTCGACCAAACCTAAAAACCCTTGTAACTCAGTAAATACTGGGATTTATGCAAAAATAAGCTTAATCTGTGATCACTTCTTTTTTTTATAAAAAATCGATATTTTGAGCCAAATAGACGACCAAACCTTAAAACCCTTGTAACTCAGTAAATACTGTTTTTTTTTCGAGAAAATAAGCTTACCCCCTCATTTTATAAAACGAAACTCTCGTTAACGTAAAAAATTTGTATGAAGAATACTGGGAAATTTTTGAAAATTTGAATTTTTTCCATACAAATTTTTTTGAACGTTTGTCGTTTCGTTTTATAAAATGAGGGGGTTAATCTGTGATAACTTCTACTTTTTATAAAAAATCTATATTTTGAGCCAAATAGTCGACCAAAACTAAAAACCCTTGTAACACTGTAAATATTGGGTTTTTCGAGAAAATAAGCTTAATCTGTCATCACTTCTACTTTTTATAAAAAATCGATATTTTGAGCCAAAAAGTCGACCAAATCTAAATACCCTTGTAACTCAGTAAATACTGGGGTTTTCGAGAAAATAAGCTTAATCTGCGATCACTTCTACTTCTTATAAAAAATCGATATTTTGAGTCAAAAAGTCGACCAAACCTTAAAACCCTTATATTTTATAAAAAATCGATATTTTGAGCCAAATATACGACCAAATCTAAAAACCCTTGTAACACAGTAAATACTGGATTTTTGAAAAAATAAGCTTAATCTGTGATCACTTCTAATTTTTTTCAAAAAATCGACATTTTGAGCCAAATAGACGACTAAACCTATAAACCCTTGTAACTCAGTAAATACTGGGTTTTTCGAGAAAATAAGCTTAATCTGTGATCACTTCTACTTTTTATAAAAAATCGATATTTTGAGCCAAATAGACGACTAAACCTAAAAACCCTTGTAACTCAGTAAATACTGAGTTTTTCGAGAAAATAAGGTTAGTCTGTGATCACTTCTACTTTTTATAAAAAATCTATATTTTGAGCCAAATATACGACCAAATCTAAAAACCCTTGTAACACAGTAAATACTGGATTTTTGAAAAAATAAGCTTAATCTGTGATCACTTCTATTTTTTTTCAAAAAATCGACATTTTGAGCCAAATAGACGACTAAACCTAAAAACCCTTGTAACTCAGTAAATACTGGGTTTTTCGAGAAAATAAGCTTAATCTGTGATCACTTCTACTTTTTAAAAAAATCTATATTTTGAATCTAAAAGTCGACCAAACCTAAAAACCCTTGCAAATCAGTAAATACTGGGTTTTTTGAAAAAATAAGCTTAATCTGCGATCACTTCTACTTCATATAAAAAATCCATAATTTGAGCGAAATAGACGACCAAACTTAAAAACCCTTGTAACTCATAAATACTGGGTTTTTTGAAAAAATAAGCTTAATCTGTGATCACTTCTACTTTTTATAAAACATCGATATTTTGAGTCAGAAAGTCGACCAAACCTAAAAACCCTTGTAACTCAGTAAATACTGGGTTTTTTTTTTAAATAAGCTAATCTGTGATACTTCTTTCTACCTTTTACAAAAAATCGACATTTTGAGCCAAAAAGTCGACCAAACCTAAAAACCCTTGTAACTCAGTACATACTGTTTTTTCGAGAAAATAAGCTCAATCTGTGATCACTTCTACTTTTTATAAAAAATCTATATTTTGAGCCAAATAGACGACCAAAACTAAAAACCCTTGTAACTCAGTAAATACTGTTTTTTTTTTTTTTTTGAAAAAATAAGGTTAATCTGTGATCACTTCTACTTTTTATAAAAAATCTATATTTTGAGCCAAAAAGTCGACCAAACCTAAAAACCATTGTAACTCAGTAAATACTGTGTTTTTCGAGAAAATAAGCTTAATCTGTGATCACTTCTACTTTTTATAAAAAATCGATATTTTGTATCTAAAAGTCGACCAAACCTAAAAACCCTTGTAACTCAGTAAATACTGAGTTTTTCGGGAAAATAAGCTTAATCTGTGATCACTTCTAATTTTTTTCAAAAAATCGACATTTTGAGCCAAATAGACGACTAAACCTATAAACCCTTGTAACTCAGTAAATACTGGGTTTTTCGGGAAAATAAGCTTAATCTGTGATCACTTCTACTTTTTATAAAAAATCGATATTTTGAATCTAAAAGTCGACCAAACCTAAAAACCCTTGTAACTCAGTAAATACTGAGTTTTTCGGGAAAATAAGCTTAATCTGTGATCACTTCTAATTTTTTTCAAAAAATCGACATTTTGAGCCAAATAGACGACTAAACCTATAAACCCTTGTAACTCAGTAAATACTGGGTTTTTCGGGAAAATAAGCTTAATCTGTGATCACTTCTACTTTTTATAAAAAATCGATATTTTGAGCCAAATAGACGACTAAACCTAAAAACCCTTGTAACTCAGTAAATACTGGGTTTTTCGAGAAAATAAGCTTAATCTGTGACCACTTCTACTTTTTATAAAAAATCGAAATTTTGAGCCAAATAGACGACTAAACCTAAAAACCTTTGTAACTCAGTAAATACTGGGGCTTTCGAGAAAATAAGCTTAATATGTGATCACTTATACTTTTTATAAAAAATCTATATTTTGAGCCAAAAAGTCGACCAAACCTAAAAACCCTTACATCTCTGTAAATACTGTTTTTTTTTTTTCAATATAAGCTCAATCTGTGATCACTTTTAATTTTTATAAAAAAATCGATATTTTGAGCAAAAAGGTGTGATCACATCTACTTTTGAGCTTAAAAGTCAACCAAGCCTAAAACCCTTGAAACTCTACAAATTGCACATCTACGTAAAATTTAACTTTACCAAATTGCTACATTTCATGTTAAATAATTTTCCATTAAGCAAAACGAGAAAAAACTAAGAGAATTCCATTCAAAACTTGCCGTAAATCATCGTCCACAATCAATGATTCTATAACAATTATTTTGTCCTAAATTGTGAAAAAGCAAATAACTCCAAATGTTATAGAATTTAAATGGATGTGTAATAAACAAAAAGTATGAACGAACCCAACAATATTCATTTTAACACAAAAATAGGAAAGAAACGTACAAAAAATTGGAAAATTTACTAAGTAAATAGTCGGACGAAAAAAAATTGATTTAGTGGGAGACAAATTTCAATGTGGGTGGGAGTATACATATGTGTGAAAATGTAAAAATATAGGGAAATAAAAAATCAAATTTAAAATCGAAAACATTGTTGTAACAATTAAAAGTCAACACCAATATACCAAATGATGACTAAAAAAGCAAAAAGAAATGATTAATATTTGTTTAGAATACGTTTAGACAAATTTTGCGATTGAAATTGAAATAGAGAAAAAACAAATGTTAATTTTTGTTTAAAGTTTAAACATTTTTATTTGATTTCATTAATTGCTGATCTTGATGATATTTTTCCAAGGCTTCTAGCAAAGCATCTAGAAAATTGGCCATAATTATTTTTTGAGAACAATCAAATTCCATATTAAAGCAATAGGTGGCATGAGCTAAAAAGGGCAACTTCCTCAAGGTACGACCACTAAGACCTTTACTTCTTTTGGCCAGTTCCTTAAGTGATCCCTCATGTTTATCTTCTGTTTGAAAAGAATCACACGACTCCAGCAAACCAACTCTCATCAATTCCGTGAGCATGGATTCATAGATTTTCCTTATGGCCAGTTCATTGGGTAAGCCAATGTATTGCTTAATATCAGCTCTATCCAAAAAAGCCAAATCTATGGTGTCGGCTAAATTGGAAGTAGCCAATATTAGGACATTAGGATGCTCTTTAATGCTGTCCAATTGTGTTAATAAAGCATTTACTACACGCATGGCATCTTTGGGTTCTTGACCCGACATACAATCCCTAGCATAGGCCAAAGATTCTACCTCATCTATGAGTACGCAAACCAAATTGTGGCGATCTGCTATGATTTCTTTGATTTTACTGAACAAACGCATAACCAATTTACCGCTTTCGGAAAACCATTTGGAAAACAATGAATGCGAATTAATTTCTATGAGGTGTGTATGTTTAAATACCGAACGACATCTTATAGACAGCTTTTGGGCCAAAGCTTTACACAAGCTAGTCTTACCAGTACCGGGTGGACCATGTAACAGTATTAGACGATTGCAGGATATTATATTGTGGTTGACATTATGTTGAGAGAATAGCAATGCTGAAACGGCAAACCTTAAGAGTTTTTCTTTGAGACCTTTGTCATAAATTAAATGTTGCCAGAGACCTTCGAAGGATTGAGAAGGTAAAATCCAATGATTGGAGGAGGGTACAGAGTTAGAATCATCATCACCGCCGCCTGATCCACCCTCAGTATCAAACATTTCCAATTCCATGGCACGTCTTTGTGGCCAATAGAAGTGAAAAACGAAGTATTCTGCATCTTCAGGGGAAGATAACTGGAAATAAATAAAAATATATACATACATAAATACTTACATACATATACATATGTTTATAAAGATATCTTTGTAGCGGGTTTGAACCAATATCAATCAGTCTTATTTGTTCTTGGGTTAATCAAGCAATTAATGCCAAATTTATCAAAATGTTTTAAAAATTAATGAACTGTATTCAACTCATGCAAATATTATAAGATTGTTCATACACATTAAGGAGGGTGTGGCACCTATGATCATATATTTGTGCATTTACTAAAAAGTATATGTAATTAGGCACTTACCTCTCCTTCCTGCTTCGACTCACATTCCATCAGAACACTTTCCACATTGTACAACACCTCATTTTCCAATTCCTCCTTTTGGAACTTAATGCTATCGTTGAAAGGCAATTGTTTTCTACCTAATAAATCCTTTAAAGGTTCTTCCAATACAGCTTGTACCTGTTCCAGGCGTCTAAATAAAGAAATTGCTGTTACTTTTCATTTAACTCCGATTTTACTTCTTCTTACCCCGTTAATTGTTTTAAACACACTTCTACATGTACCGCACGTTTTGAGGCCAATAATTTCATAATTATGTTATTAGTTTCTATGTATTTTTATTAAAATTTAATTAATTTGCAAATTCGTTTGAATGCTTGCAAATTTTTTTATTTGTTTTGTTTACAAAAATTCGCCGCCATTTTTGAGCTGCCATCTGTTTGTCAAAAAAAGCGTAGAAAGATCAGTGACAGTTTGAAGGGTATTGCCAGATTGCAATATGTTGCAGTTAGGAGTTTTGTTTAGAAAAGAGATGCCGTTATTTTCGAATATATTTAGCGGGTAAAGGTTTTTTTATTAGGCAAATAAAAGCTTAATCAAGTTTAAAGCCATATTTAAGTATTATAAGAAACTAGAGCAATTGAAGCATTTTTCAAGGTAATTTATTAAGTTTTAAACTGTGTTTAATAAATTTATTATTAGCTACCTATAAAATTTTATTGCTTTTTATTATTCGTTAATAATTTTTAATATCTGCCATTAAAAAATATCCTTTTAAAATTGTATACAGACCGAAATTTGTCACCTAACTAAATATGTTTGCTAAATACGAATTCTACTTAAATGCAAGACATATCTTTCAAACAATTTAAACTTACACGCAATACCAGGAAACCGTAAAGTACCCGAAAACACTTAAATGAACTAAAAATATTATTTCTGCATTTAATATGCGAAAAAACGAATATGCTAGTTGTAGTTAGTGTGGTACGAACATAAGTACTTTGCTTTTATTTTCTATACACTTTGCAAAGACATTTTGTAAGAAATTGAAAATTGAAAAAATTTTCAACATTTATGCTATGAACGTGACTAGAAATATGATGTTCTTCTTTATGCTCTAAAAACTACTAAAAGAGCACCCACTACCCAACTTGTTTATATAAAAATATATGAATTTTTGTGACCTCTCACCAGCAAAAATACTCCCCAGCCACTCAAAAAAAAAAAAAAAAAAAAAAATAAACTGCCAAAATTTTAAATGTATATGACATTTGCTCATATTTACGAAACAAAATTGTAAAATACTTTTTGCGTTGAAGAGAAAAAAGTGTCAAATACAATATAGAAAATGTATTAGACCGGAAGCTAAACAAGCAGACATATCAGCTTCATAGCCAGAAAAAACACAAAAATATAGAGAAAGTAAAGTATTTTTTTACTATTTAAAAAAATAGTAGTATTTTTTATTGGGAGCAGAGAAAATCTTATTTTCATAAAACCATTTTTAGCAAAGTACTCATAGTCGTAGAATGAAATTTCAAAATCATTTGGTGAGGTTAGTTTGTTTTTATGCCCTAGACCTCTATACTAAAAAAAGTATAATGCAATAGTGTTGATATTTAAAACAACCAAAAATATGGACTGATAACACCTAGAATCAATGTTTAGAATCGAAGCTGGGATACCTGTTCTTCATGACTGACATTTTCCACTTTTTACGACAAAAACCATAATTGATCTACATATATTATAAATAGCCACTTTCCGGATCTCACTTTTAATGTATTCTTAGCCGATGTAGGGTATTATTTGGTCCTTTATAACAGAATATAATTCCTGTTTAGTTTTCTACTAGTTTTATTAAATTTTCTATTTTCTTATATTATAGGAGATTTTATACGCAGCTTTATTTTGTTCCGTAGATGTATGTTGCATTAATTTTTCAAGCATTTGAACGATTCCTTTATTGACATGTTATATGGACATATATAATATGTGTGTACGAATGTACATAAACATATTGTCGAGTATGTAGCAGGACTCTAAAATAGAAATTGTTAAAATACAATATCCATTTTGGTCTAACAAGATTCCAATACTCTTTTATTTTTTTTTATTACTATTTCGTTTCGTTCTTATTTTTTTGTGGCTTTCGTATAAACTCAATTTTGTCCTAATAAGAAAACGAGAAAAATATTTTCAAATAAATAATACCAACAATTGTTAAGTAATAAGTCAAATAATATACAAAAACTTCATTCATTCATTCATCTTATAAAATGAGAAGATTTATTTTTTGGTTAAATAAATGATTTGTTTTGAAAAATACTAAGAAATTTAAATTGTTATGTCAACCAAAATAATGAGTAAATAAAATGGCATAAAACCACTTAAGTGGATCACAATATGTTTAAGAAAAGTTTTTTTTTATACAGAAATGGGTTAATATTTATTTTAAACAAAAAATGTCTAATTATCCTTTAATTAATGTCACACACACACACGATGCACCCCTACTTCGTTTAATTGTAACTAATTGGCAACCTTGTTTTTTACCGCTATTCCGTTTTCCTTTTTTTGTTTACATTTGTCAGTTGTTTTTTGTAGTGTCAATAAAACACAAGTATTCTTAATATTTTTTTTGGAGACAAATGTTGAATAAATTTAAACAAATAAGTAAATAAATCATTTAATTTGCCAAAAAGGGTGATATTTTTAAAGAACAATAATCATTAAACAAATAAATATAAAATGTAGTGTTGAAAAGTGTTTTTTTTGTATAAAAAATTAAAAATATAAAAGTCTGCCAAACCTTCCTGCTTTTTAGGAATGTATGTTGATATATTTTATAAAATTCAATTAAATTTATAGTTTTTCTTTGTTAAACAGTTAAAAAGTGTTTGTTTTATATTGTTTTTCCATAAAACTAACTAAAATAAGAAATAAAATGTATATTTTGGCGTTTTTTTTGTGTCAACAAGTAAGTGCCTTTATATATTGTTAAAATTATTTAAATTTTTTTTACTAATATAAAAATTGTGTTAATTTCCTGTTAGTTTTTTGTTGACTATTTAAAAATACAAAATATTTATAGGCTACAACACTTTAGTGGTTAGGATATAAAGAATTTAATGTAAAGTTTGTAACGCTTAAAGATATTGTTCCCATTTTCACCTTAGGTTGTACCAAGTCTACCGGAATCAGTTCCTGAGAAGATTAAGCCTTGCCCAATGATCTGCCACTATCAATTTAAACTCTGTATACATTGAATACCTTAAAATTTTTACTATAACTCTGTGAAATTTGTGGCAAATGTCTGGCGGCAGGTTCACTTATTTATTCAAAGTCGTCTTGATAAAAACTTTATCTTTTTTGTTGTAACGTTAAAATTTAAAAAAGATTTCTTTCTTAAAAAAATTTAAAATACGTTCGTCTACCCGGTCGGGATTATCTGTTTAATATCACTTTAAATTTACAAATATTAAGTCGTTCATGTTGAACTATACCAGATTTTTTAAAGATATTTATTATTTATGCATTTAACTTTTATTGTTGTTATTATTAAATATTTTGTTAAAAAAACATATTTTCATTACGTCAATTCGTTAAAAATTATGCAATTTACAAAGTAAATACTGTGGGCAAAGTGAACTTGTTTTAACTTAAAATGTCCTGTCTATTCTTTATTCTGATCTATCGACCACAATACATAGTGGTCTTTACTCATGAACAAAGTGCTTGTAACACTTAAGATTATATCCTTCATCTTTTGTTAAGTTACAATCAATATACCATAATTGATCCATTCTGTCTAATCCTTTATTGTTGGTAATTAACAACAAGAAATCTTTCATATCGCTCTAGTAAAAGATCAATCCTTAAATAGCGATGGAATTGGCTGTCTGATCTGAACACGCTTTTGCATAGCAGAGAGAATGACTAAGTCATCGTTATAGTGACGTGTTTAAAAGAAATTGAACCGATATGTCTCTAAAATATTGATTATTCTGTCGATCCCCGTAGCGGTCTTTACCCTTAATTATTCCGATCTATCGATCCCAGCTGGGGTCTTAAGTCTTCAACAAAATCACTGAAAATTCTCGTCAGCTGCTTTGCGAATTTAAATGTTTGATTGTTTTCCTCTTGGGTGATAAAGGTTTCAAGGTGGAAAAATATTGATTAAAGTCATGACAATGACTAGTTGGAAATTATTCTGATCTGAAGATCACCTAAGCAGAGATTTTTCCAGCATTTCATATCGAGTTGATCTTAAAACGTACATATTTGCCTAATGAATCATTTACCTCTAAATGAATTCTAATAATTTTCACTTTAATTCACTGTATTTCAATTTATATATACATTTTTTTTAACTCTTCTGAAAAATAATAAAATGGCACATAAAAATAACAATTGCACTATAAATAAAGTGTTACAACAGTATTTACAAACAAATACTGAATATACATATAAATATAAATACTGAGTGAGAATACAAACAACAATAATTTCCCTGAATGGATGATGGGTTTTAGAACATTAATTGTAACAATATTTAAAACATATATCACTCAACTAGTGATGTTACCACATATACATACATAAATAAGTAAATATATAATATTTTCTGTTTGACTTTTTTTTTCAGTTTTATATTTATTATTATTACAATATACGTACTTAACAAATATTTATTTAAATTTCTATTATAGTCATATACAGTTATAGATACAAGTGCGAATTTGTATGTTATATAAAGCAGTATATGAATGTAAATATGTATTAAGTAAATACTTGTTTGTATAAAAATTGATTCGAGTTTTTTCCTATACAGTTTCCATTATTTTAAAATGTTACTATGTTTTTTTCACTCTCTTTCTCGATATTCTGAAGTTATTTATTAATATAGAAATTTTATAGTATTTTTATGAAATTTTTTTTCTAGTTTATTTGTTGTAAACTATTATGTTTCTAAGGCTATTTGAGTATTTGTGGCATGTACTTTGCTGTTACAGTCAACAGTTTTCACAATAGCTGCTCTATTGTGGAAAAAGTATTATAATAATTTACTTTAAAGCTAAAAATTGTAAATTACGATCAAAATCATAAAAGAAATATTGTTAGAGATTGATAGTAGAACATTTAGAACGTATGTATGTAAATGGTTTTAATAACGTTTCAGAAATATGATTTTATATTCTTTGAATTTGCTTTATTATATTTAGATATTTGTTAGAAAAGTGAGTGATCATAGTGAGTAATCTGTTTGCAAACTAAGTGGTGAACTTAGTCTTTTGTATGAAAGATTGGGTTAAGAATCAGTTTTTATTACCCCAGAGAGAGATAAAAAAATTACTGGTTCTCTGAGAATGATTCGGTATTGTGATCCATATTGAGAAACTGCTTATATCGTTTTTATAAAATTCTTGTTCGATTAGTGTTTATATTTTTAGAATGAAGCTGTTTATATAGAAGTATTGTTTGTATTAATGTATGACTTTAAAAGTGTTATTAAATACATGATATTCATATTTTCTCTATTTGTATTCATATACTCATCTAGCTAATAATATTTATTTACGAGGGTCATCAAAAGATCACTTTATAAAATCCTAAACTGAACTTGAATTGATCTAGAACTGAACGGAACTCAAACTGAACTAAAACGGAACTAGAATTGAACTTGAACTGAACTAGAACTGAATTAGAACTGAATTAGAACTGAACTAGAACTGAACTAAACTGAACTAGAACTGAACTAGAACTGAACTAGAACTGAACTAGAACTGAACTAGAACTGAACTAGAACTGAACTAGAACTGAACTAGAACTGAACTAGAACTGAACTAGAACTGAACTAGAACTGAACAAGAACTGAACTAGAACTGAACTAGAACTGAACTAGAACTGAACTAGAACTGAACTAGAACTGAACTAGAACTGAACTAGAACTGAACTAGAACTGAACTAGAACTGAACTAGAACTAGAACTGAACTAGAACTGAACTAGAACTGAACTAGAACTGACTAGAACTGAACTAGAACTGAACTAGAACTGACTAGAACTGAACTAGAACTGAATAGAACTGAACTAGAACTGAACTAGAACTGAACTAGAACTGAACTAGAACTGACTAGAACTGAACTAGAACTGAACTAGACTGAACTAGAACTGAACTAGAACTGAACTAGAACTGAACTAGAACTGAACTAGAACTGAACTAGAACTGAACTAGAACTGAACTAGAACTGAACTAGAACTGAACTAGAACTGAACTAGAACTGAACTAGACTGAACTAGAACTGAACTAGAACTGAACTAGAACTGAACTAGAACTGAACTAGAACTGAACTAGAACTGAACTAGAACTGAACTAGAACTGAACTAGAACTGAACTAGAACTGAACTAGAACTGAACTAGAACTGAACTAGAACTGAACTAGAACTGAACTAGAACTGAACTAGAACTGAACTAGAACTGACTGAACTAGAACTGAACTAGAACTGAACTAGAACTGAACTAGAACTGACTAGAACTGAACTAGAACTGAACTAGAACTGAACTAGAACTGAACTAGAACTGAACTAGAACTGAACTAGAACTGAACTAGAACTGAACTAGAACTGAACTAGAACGAACTAGAACTGAACTAGAACTGACTAGAAACTGAACTAGAACTGAACTAGAACTGAACGAGAACTGAACTAGAACTGCTGAACTAGAACTGAACTAGAACTGAACTAGAACTGAACTAGAACTGAACTAGAAACTGAACTAGAACTGAACTAGAACTGACAGAACTGAACTAGACTACTAGAACTGAAACTAGAACTGAACTAGAACTGAACTAGAACTGAACTAGAACTGAACTAGAACTGAACTAGAACTGAACTAGAACTGAACTAGAACTGAACTAGAACTGAACTAGAACTGAACTAGAACTGAACTAGAACTGAACTAGAACTGAACTAGAACTGAACTAGAACTGAACTAGAACTGAACTAGAACTGAACTAGAACTGAACTAGAACTGAACTAGAACTGAACTGAACTAGAACTGAACTAGAATTGAACTAGAACTGAACTAGAACTGAACTAGAACTGAACTAGAACTGAACTAGAACTGAACTAGAACTGAACTAGAGCTGATCTATCATCAGATCCTGTTAATAAGTATTTAACCTTTATCATCGTTCCTCGTTTTAACTCTTCTCATTCCTTAATCATAAAAAATTTAAAGTGGTTCATTTGTTATGGGAATATACATAAGTATTCAATACACAATTTTAAAATATAAATATAAATGTTAATAATAATTTTTAACACAAAAAAGATTTTTTTAACTATAACTTATAAATGAAAAATATGCATTTTAAATTATGTGCAAAAAAAAGTATACAAATATTTGCAGGGAACAAAAAAAAGGTGTGTAACACATTGTATGTGTTTAAATATTAAAATTCTTTCATTTCAAACATACCGGATTTATATTATTTTCTCATATTTTTTACTATTTTTTTGTTTTTATGCAATTGTTTTTCTACTCATCAATTATGCAAAAAATTTGATTGGAAATAAACTTAATAAAATATGTGTAACATCTATAAAAAAAATCAATCAAAATGGTGATGATTTAGGAAATAAAGGATTTGAAAAATAAACAGAGAAATGAAAAACTAAAAAGTTTATTTTAAATAACAATTTAACAGAAATTTTACATTTTAAATTGTATACATTAGTTGCTTAAACCCCACCTAAAAATATCTACTAACAATTTTAAATTAAAATTTTAAATATTTTCTCATTTCCTTTATTTGCAAAAAATTTTGTCAGAAAAAAAACTACAGTCTGCTCCATTGATTTTTAATCACATTTACTGTAAATCATCATATTTGTTTGTAAATTTTTTCTTTTAACAACTGTGCCACCCCTTGTAACTGAAATATTTACATAATAAACTTTTCGAACTTTCGATGAAGAATATGAACATGAAAAAATTTGTAAAATTTTTCTGTTTTCAAGTGTTATTTAACATGAAATAGTTTTATTTAAACCATTTCCCAAAAAAGAAAATGAAGGAAATGGGAAAAAAAGATAAAAATTTATATAAGTGATGTCAGTGAAAGGTACGAGATCGCGATCGTTCATATTATTTTTACTCACTAATTAGAGTTTCGACTGGAAAACTATTTAAATTTATTTATTTAGAACTAAATAAACAGGACTAAACCTAAATTCTCACAGAAACTAGAACAGAACTAGAATAGAACTAGAACAGAACAAGAACATAACTAGAACAGAACTAGAACAGAACTAGAACCAGAACTAGAACAGAACTAAAACGGAACTATACAAGAACTAGACAGAAACTGAAACTAGAACAGACCTTAGAACAGAACTAGAACAGAACTAGAAACTAGACCTCTGAACTAGAACTAAGAACTAGAACCGAACTAGAACAGAACTAGAACAGAACTAGAACAGAACTAGAACCGCCACACTAGAACAGAACTAGAACAGAACTAGAACAGAACTAGAAACAGAACTAGAACAGAACTAGAACAGAACTAGAACAGAACTAGAACAGAACTAGAACAGAACTAGAACAGAACTAGAACAGAACTAGAACAGAACTAGAACAGAACTAGAACAGAACTAGAACAGAACTAGAACAGAACTAGAACAGAACTAGAACAGAACTAGAACAGAACTAGAACAGAACTAGAACAGAACTAGAACAGAACTAGAACAGAACTAGAACAGAACTAGAACAGAACTAGAACAGAACTAGACAGAACTAGAACAGAACTATAGAACAGAACTAGAACAGAACTAGAACAGAACTAGAACAGAACTAGAACAGAACAGAACAGAACTAGAACAGAACTAGAACAGAACTAGAACAGAACTAGAACAGAACTAGAACAGAACTAGAACAGAACTAGAACAACAGAACTAGAACAGAACAGAACTAGAACAGAACTAGAACAGAACTAGAACAGAACTAGAACAGAACAGAACTAGAACAGAACTAGAACAGAACTAGAACAGAACTAGAACAGAACTAGAACAGAACAGAACTAGAACAGAACTAGAACAGAACTAGAACAGAACTAGAACAGAACTAGAACAGAACTAGAACAGAACAGAACTAGAACAGAACTAGAACAGAACTAGAACAGAACTAGAACAGAACTAGAACAGAACTAGAACAGAACTAGAACAGAACTAGAACAGAACTAGAACAGAACTAGAACAGAACTAGAACAGAACTAGAACAGAACTAGAACAGAACAGAACAGAACAGAACAGAACAGAACAGAACTAGAACTAGAACTAGAACAGAACTAGAACTAGAACAGAACTAGAACAGAACTAGAACAGAACTAGAACAGAACTAGAACAGAACTAGAACAGAACTAGAACAGAAATAGAACAGAACTAGAACAGAACTAGAACAGAACTAGAACAGAACTAGAACAGAACTAGAACAGAACTAGAACAGAACTAGAACAGAACTAGAACAGAACTAGAACAGAACTAGAACAGAACTAGAACAGAACTAGAACAGAACTAGAACAGAACTAGAACAGAACTAGAACAGAACTAGAACAGAACTAGAACAGAACTAGAACAGAACTAGAACAGAACTAGAACAGAACAGAACTAGAACAGAACTAGAACAGAACTAGAACAGAACTAGAACAGAACTAGAACAGAACTAGAACAGAACTAGAACAGAACTAGAACAGAACAGAACTAGAACAGAACTAGAACAGAACTAGAACAGAACTAGAACAGAACTAGAACAGAACTAGAACAGAACAGAACTAGAACAGAACTAGAACAGAACTAGAACAGAACTAGAACAGAACTAGAACAGAACTAGACAGAACTAGAACAGAACTAGAACAGAACTAGAACAGAACTAGAACAGAACTAGAACAGAACAGAACTAGAACAGAACTAGAACAGAACTAGAACTAGAACAGAACTAGAACTAGAACAGAACTAGAACAGAACTAGAACAGAACTAGAACAGAACTAGAACAGAACTAGAACAGAACTAGAACAGAACTAGAACAGAACTAAACAGAACTAGAACAGAACTAGAACAGAACTAGAACAGAACTAGAACAGAACTAGAACAGAACTAGAACAGAACTAGAACAGAACTAGAACAGAACAGAACAGAACAGAACTAGAACAGAACTAGAACAGAACTAGAACAGAACTAGAACAGAACTAGAACAGAACTAGAACAGAACTAGAACAGAACTAGAACAGAAACTAGAACAGAACTAGAACAGAACTAGAACAGAACTAGAACAGAACTAGAACAGAACTAGAACAGAACTAGACAGAACTAGAACAGAACTAGAACAGAACTAGAACAGAACTAGAACAGAACTAGAACAGAACTAGAACAGAACTAGAACAGAACTAGAACAGAACTAGAACAGAACTAGAAACAGAACTAGAACAGAACTAGAACGAACTAGAACAGAACTAGAAGGAACTAGAACAGAACTAGAACAGAACTAGAACGAACTAGAACGAACTAGAACAGAAACTAGAACAGAACTAGAACAGAACTAGAACAGAACTAGAACAGAACTAGAACAGAACTAGAACAGAACTAGAACAGAACTAGAACAGAACTAGAACAGAACTAGAACAGAACTAGACAGACTTTAATAAAAACGTTAGTGAAAAAAATTTTCGAGGAACTGCAACCTACTTTTTCGTTTCGTTAAAAAAAACGCTCTTTCATAGAAAATTTATACGAAGACAGGTGAATGCCGTTTGCGTTAACGATTTTCCTCTTTTGAACAATAAGGCACTACAACGATCTTCCATGGAAAATTTAAATGTACAAAGTCGTTTGCTTAACTCAAATCAGGTTTGGAAGTATAATAAAGTAAGAAGAAAATGGAAGATTCTTCTTGAAAACAGTTTAAAAACTAACCTCTTTTCAAAATTATTGCTTTCTTTAAATTATTATTTCTTCCACATTTATCCACTACTCGTATTGCAATGTTCATTCCACTTTTTTTGTTTTCTCTCTTTTCTTGCAACAACTTTTGTTTGACTACTTATCAACTACATAAGTTTTATGCACGGTTGAGTAAATGTCGTCGTCATCGTCCAAAACTCTAGAGAGAAAGAAAAATTGCAATTGATTGCAGAAGCAATATACAAAAAAATAATATTGTATTGTAACAATATAGAAAATAATAAATAAATGAAGAAGAAAAAATAAATCGAACAAGAAAACGAAATATTTGTAGAAAGGGTTTCAATGGCCAGGATAGCCAATAATTCTAAATGAAAAAAAAAAAAAAAAAAAAAAAAAACAGAACAATTTGACCAATTGTTGAATTGAAAATGGAAATAAAGTAAAGCAAACAAATTATAATATTGTACTTTATATGAGAAAATTGAAACTGTATGGAAAAATAACTTGAGATAAACAAGATGAAATTATGGAAATTGAAACCGAACAGATGATGTTTTTTATGTGTGGAAAATTGTGGGAAGAAAATTAAGGAAATTAAAAAGACTTTTATGATTTTTATTTAAACACGATATTGCCAAAACCTACACTTCACAGATTTATGCCTTTGAAGCTCCAGGCTGTTGGGGTTCATAGTAATTGGTAGTGCTTCATTAAAGGCAAACGTGGTCTTGATTGGAATGGATAATTGGTCAATAGAGAACTTCGCTAAGCGGCGTGAATGTGCAAAACTTGTGCTGCATTGGTAGTTGGATTTCATGTTTCAAAATCATTTGAGGGATCATTTTAACCCAAATTGGAGGATACATTGCTCATGGCTGCCTTTTGAGCGGAATAAAAATGTGATTTAGGCATGGAAGCTAGAGTGGTTGACCAATAGAGTACTTCGTTGCTGATCATGAATTCTGAATTAATAGGATTTTTCAAAATCGTGTGCTGGGTGTCGTTTTAAACCTAATTTGGGGTGGATATCTCATGGTTGTTGGTTGTCAATTATTGGCCAATAGAAATAGAGGAAAATGTGGTCTTGATTAGAATGGATAATTGAGTTGCTGAGCATTACTTCCATTTCAGATTCCTTCTATAAACTGTCCCAAAGATAAAACACTAAATTGTCCTCAATTCAATACCAACTGTTTATCTACTACAACAATAAAAAAACCTAAAGAATTAAAAGTAATATAATATCATTCTAGATATATTATTTTCTTTATCGTCATCATCATCTTAGTTAATTGATTAAGAGAAAAATCCTACTTAATTGTTGGTAAATTTTGTTATTTTTATTTCTACAAAACCTTAAACCATTAGGACCACACAGCATCAGCACCTACTGCAACTCCTATTACCCAAACCAACAACCAACCACATAATTTCCCCAACATTTAGCAACGAATTAAAAGAAAGACACACACCGAGAAGGAGTAAGTAGATGGAGAGTGATGTGTTGACATGACACTGATGATATTTAACATTTAATTACAAACAAAAACACATTCAGCGAAACAATTGTAATTAAATAAAAAGTCATTTCGTACCATTAAGGATTTGTTTTAAATGAAAGAAAAAAAAAAGAACAAGAAAACAAAAACACAGCAACATAAACCAAATGACCAACAAAAATCCTTGCCAGCAATGCCGTCGTCATCAGCAGCATCACAATCATCATCAGTGGCAAGAAAATTAAGGCAGCAACAACAACAACAACATTTAATATAGAAAATACCATAAATTACTTAGAAAAATAATTACGCACCAAACTGTATTTTGTATGAATTGTAATGTAACTCTTTTTTTTTTCTTGTCGGATTTTTTGTTCATATTTTCTTTTACGTTTTGTGTTCAGCTGTTACATGTTTTCACTATAAAATGAAATGTTTGAGCGAGTTGGAAACAGGAAAATTATTTTCAGTTCAAAAATTATATATTTTAAAATTTTGCAGCAAAATATAGAAAAGTAAAATGAAATAAAAAGAAAAAATA
Source organism: Lucilia sericata (assembly GCF_015586225.1). Classification (NCBI taxonomy): domain Eukaryota; kingdom Metazoa; phylum Arthropoda; class Insecta; order Diptera; family Calliphoridae; genus Lucilia; species Lucilia sericata. Next base: position 66,853 of record NW_023995370.1, on the reverse strand, counting down.
TCGGAAAAATAAAATGAAATAAAAAGAAAAAAATTATATTTTTAACATGCCACTTTGTTTGTCTGTCATATTTTAACATTTGATTTAAGTTTTTTTTTTTTTTTTTGCAAAGAACTAATTGTGGATTATAATTAGTTTAGTAATGGATTACATTACATACAGAAAAGTATTAGCTATAATGAAGTAATTCACTCCATTTATTAAATCATTACTTGGACTCCAAGATCGACCGTTTTAACGCAATTGGAATTCTGATTGAATTTTATTGGTTTATATAACTTGAGTTCCAAGATCGTATAAATTATTACCACAAAGACGATGAGCCAGAAACGATTAAGGATTTGAAAGCTGAAGCTTTGATTTTTGATCAATAATGATTAATTTATTGATGTTACTGCTTGGACGCGCAAAATATTAATGTTAAAATAGATGAGTTCCAAGATCGTGAAAATTATTACTGCTCGTATATGAGAAATTTGCGAAATAGGTACCACAAAGAAGAAAGGCCTGAGACGTTTGAGGATTTCAAATATGTACGTGATTTTTGATCAAATTTGGATGTGATCGACACATCGAGGAATGAGTATGTTTGTGAAAGCTTTGATTTAGGTGGTGCATTAACAGGTGCCATCTCAGAAGTGTTGCTGAGCTACATACTTCGGTCTTGGAATGTACTGGCGAAGATAGTGCTTCTGGCGTGTGAAAGTTGGTGAACACCTGTCATGACGGCCTTATTTTACGGTGGTCTTTTTCACTACTGGGTAGACTAGAGACGGCCTAATACGCGCCCCTGAATCCTTCTATGAAGAACTCAGGTAGCAATTTTTGTACATGGCTGAGCCGGTCCATGTACAAGCACTTTGCTGAAGAACTCGAGCTATCTAATCTCTTACCATAGTAGCCCCGTTGCGGAATGACAGGCAGCATGGGATCAATCCCAATACAAACACCGACAAGGAAGAAGCAATCACTGGTCCAAAGTCAATAGAAGGGGCGACAAACCCCAACATCAGGTGAAATCAATCTTCTGGTATACTGGAAGGTGTCATGCAAGATTGTATTATTTAAAACGCAATCCCCATCAACTAATGACCCATTCCAGTGCATTCCTTAACCTTTTAAAGCCCGCGCAACCACACTACTGAGATAGCTCTGTTGATTCGGCAACAGCAACTAGAGACGTATTTGGTAGCCCGAAATATCCAGCCAATAAATCAGGATCCCTCTGTATGTCAGATAATGTGACAAAGGATGTAGAAATTTCCAATGCCAATTCGAACCCAATAATTGCCACGATGAGTTGAGGGAACGGACCTCAACCTTATGTCGCGTAGCATGAAACAATATAAATCCTGTTGGAATGGCAACAGCACCGAGAACTTCTCTGAAGTAAAAGGTCTACTAAATCAGTACTAGTCTCCAGTCGGGCAGAGGAGTCTTTCCCGATCGTTCACCAATTACATCATTTCCATTCTCAGACCATAAAGAACGGTCTACGGAATGAGATGCAACTACCAAGTGTCAACCTGAAAATTCCCCAACATATACTGGCGCCCTACTACGCGAAGAGTAATAGATACTTAACGGAAAGTTAAGTTTAGTTGACTCATACTTTTTTCTTATAAGTTTCAAAATTGACATTGTGAATAACCAAAGACGGGCTTTTTTTGTAAAAAAACCCGTGGTGCTTCTAACGTGTGAATTTAAGAATTGATATTGTGAGAAATTTGGTAAGAGTACTACGATAAGTCGGAGACGATTGGGAATCTCGATGTCATCGCGGTTAAAATAAAGTACAAAATTTAATATGAGACAATACTCCAAAATCTATTCGGATGTCACGATGTGGTTGAAACCCAAATCGGGGATAAGATAAAGTGAGAAATTTGATGTGAGACAATTCTCTAAAGTCTATTCGAATATCACGATGTGGTAGAAACCTAATTTAGGTGACCGCTTCAGAAGTGTTGCTGAGCTAATTCGGTCGTGGAATACTTATACTTGCAAAGGTGGTGCTACTGACGTGTAAAAATTGATGCCTGGTTCTCAAAAGGAGTTCAAAAGTCTGAGTTTTGTAAGTTTAAAACCGGAAGCGCCATGCTGGAGAGTATCGTTAGTGGTCAGTAATTTGCTCTTAAGACATAGTCACAGTTGTCTGCTTGAATTAATTCATGGGCTAGTGAAACCTATAACTCTTTACTATAAAGAGAGCTATGTCAATGGTGATCGTTTCTCTGTAGAGCAAAGTTTATAGACTTCTGCGATCATAGTTCTCTGAACTTTTTCGAACAAAATACACTGTTCTTAATCAAATCTCCTTGATATCGGGAACTGTGGTTTCCAAATGCCCGTGGATCATGTCCAAAATCACGTTTGGTTCGCTCATACTTTCGATTTATAAAATTTTGAATTTATCTCCAAGAACCTAGAGGAATTTTGAAAATTTTGGGAATTGAGAATTATAAAATCTGCACCGATTTGACAAAATTTGTAGAGCGAAGATGTTTATATTTAAATGAATGCTTATGAAAATAACACAAGCTGACGCATTTGAAGTGAAGGTGATCCTCAAGGCACGTTGAGATGTCATTTCTGTTTTAAATCACTTCGTAAATAAGAGAAAATTTTACAGATTGTTTTGATCATGTTTAGAACTTTTTTCATGTAGTAGAGCTGTACTTTTATCAACATAAACAGAATAGGCTAAGTTGTCGCTTGGTTTTTTAATGTGTGGGAAGATCTCAATGATCGTTGTATTACCAAAGTTGTATTAAGTGATCCTCAAGACGCGTTAAAACGTCATTCTTGTGTTAATGCACTTCGCAAAGAAGAGAAATCTTTAGAGAGTTCTTTGATCATGTCTAGATCTTTCTTCATGTAGGGGTGCTGTAGTTTTATCAACATAAACGTAACATGCTAAGCTGTCGTTTGGTTTCTTTATGTGTGAAGAGATCTCAAAGATCGTTGTATTATCAAAGTTGTATTAAGTGTTCCTTAAAACACGTTAAGACTCCATTCCTGTGTTAAATCACTTCGTAAAGGAGAGAAATCTTTAGAGAGTTCTTTGATCATGTCTAGATCTTTCTTCATGTAGGAGAGCTTTAGATTTATCTAGACCAACGGATCATGCTAAGCTTCTAAAGTTGTATTAAGTGATCTTCAAGACGCGTTAATTCGCGTCACTCTTGTGTTATTTGTGTATTTGGAATCCATACGATTGCTTAATGATCCTCATTAAATTTTTACTTTATTTTTAATATTTGTAGGTTGTTTGGTATCCTTTCATCCTTAATATATTTTTAATTCATTTTAATTTTCCTTTTTGGTGGAATGTTTGTTTGTCATTGATTGTGCGTTTGGCTGACATTTTGGATAATTTCCATTTAAGTTTTAATTGCAAATTCTTGGAATATTTGATAAAAAATATTAATAAGGTTTTTTATAGAACAAAAAATTATACTCAAAAAGGATAATCACAGTTTGTGTGCTGTCTCAAACTAGTTGAACTGCTAGAGTTTTGCATAAATTGAGGATGTTTAAACAAAACAATTAAATGTTTTTTCTTTCTTATTTTTACCATAAACTGTGAGTGTACGAGATATTACAATTCCTTTTTAACTTGTCTTCATTGTATGTCCATTGACAATAATGACAGTTTTGAAAGGAAGTCGTTTTCGTTTTTTTTGGTATGTTTTGTTTTTCATAATAATTTTAATTTCAAATAATAAAATTACATTGTAATAATATAAATTTTAATGAGTTCCTTGACAAAAACTGTAATCAAAAAACAGCAAAAATCACAATAACAGTTCATTATAATTCTAACAGTATGCAGTACTTATTTGCTTCTAAGAAACCTTACAAATATGCTTCAGAATTTGCCTGAGAAAAAAACACAATGATTGACAGTTATTTGTTAATAAATAGAATACCTTAATACCAATAACAATAAAGCATATTTTTAGGATTTCATTTAAAAATTTGAATAAACACGAAAGTGAGTTTCGAGCTATAAACAGTGTCAAATCTATTTAGATTATTTAAATGAGTTTAAGAGACATTTCAAAAGAATTAAATTACAAAGAATTTTTTTGTCAAAACAAATCACGTTTTCTAAAGAAACAAAAAAGAAAACCAAATCAAATCACACACATGTTTTGTACTTTTATGAGAAAAAATTTTGGAAAAAAAAAACCAACAAGTAAAACTTTTTAATGAGTTTAACCGCTTGAGGACAATTTTTGTCAAATCACAGCCGCCACATACAACACATGCACATATAGTAAATATCTTATTCTCTGAGCTGGTAATACGAGCTTAATAGCAGAACGAAACACAATTTTGTTTTCTTAAAAAACAACAAATTGGAAGCAAAATTATTTTATCTTTACTCGTGTGTGTAGTAGACACAATTCCTTTTTACCAAAAAATAAATTTTTTTTTTTAGCCTATAGTTACTCTTAATACCAGTACACATGTTTCTTATCACAAAAAAAAAAAAAAAAAAAAAAAAAAATGAAGAAAAATAATCCTTGAGCTCCTCTTATTACACACAAATAAAGTCTATGCATTAACTGAGTGTATGTGTGTCGCCTTTAAAACAAATTGTAAGAATATGTGGGGAAAAAAGTTTCAAATAAAAAACTTGTTCACGCCTTTTTAAAAACACCATGTTATGTATGATGATGTTGTTCTATAGGGGTCTAAAGGATTTTTATTTTTTTTTCAGGTTTTCTTTAATGTGTTTCAAATTAAAAGGATTTTTTTTAGTCGCTTTTTGTTGTTGTTTGTGCTTTGGCAAAACAGAGTGTAGAGTTTGTGGAATTGTTGATTTAGCTTAAGTACTAGTACAGTTCTGATTCAGTTCTAGTTCCCTTCTAGTTCAGTTCTGGTTCAGTTCTGGTTCAGTTCTGGTTCAGTTCTGGTTCAGTTCTGGTTCAGTTCTAGTTCCCTTCTAGTTCAGTTCTGGTTCAGTTCTAGTTCAGTTCTAGTTCAATTCTAGTTCAGTTCTAGTTCAGTTCTAGTTCAGTTCTAGTTCAGTTCTAGTTCAGTTCTAGTTCAGTTCTAGTTCAGTCTAGTTCAGTTCTAGTTCAGTTCTAGTTCAGTTCTAATTCAGTTCTAGTTCAGTTCTAGTTCAGTTCTAGTTCAGTTCTAGTTCAGTTCTAGTTCAGTTCTAGTTCAGTTCTAGTTCAGTTCTAGTTCAGTTCTAGTTCAGTTCTAGTTCAGTTCTAGTTCAGTTCTAGTTCAGTTCTAGTTCAGTTCTAGTTCAGTTCTAGTTCAGTTCTAGTTCAGTTCTAGTTCAGTTCTAGTTCAGTTCTAGTTCAGTTCTAGTTCAGTTCTAGTTCAGTTCTAGTTCAGTTCTAGTTCAGTTCTAGTTCAGTTCTAGTTCAGTTCTAGTTCAGTTCTAGTTCAGTTCTAGTTTAGTTCTAGTTCAGTTCTAGTTCAGTTCTAGTTCAGTTCTAGTTCAGTTCTAGTTCAGTTCTAGTTCTGTTCTAGTTCAGTTCTAGTTCAGTTCTAGTTCAGTTCTAGTTCAGTTCTAGTTCAGTTCTAGTTCAGTTCTAGTTCAGTTCTAGTTCAGTTCTAGTTCAGTTCTAGTTCAGTTCTAGTTCAGTTCTAGTTCAGTTCTAGTTCAGTTCTAGTTCAGTTCTAGTTCAGTTCTAGTTCAGTTCTAGTTCAGTTCTAGTTCAGTTCTAGTTCAGTTCTAGTTCAGTTCTAGTTCAGTTCTAGTTCAGTTCTAGTTCAGTTCTAGTTCAGTTCTAGTTCAGTTCTAGTTCAGTTCTAGTTCAGTTCTAGTTCAGTTCTAGTTCAGTTCTAGTTCAATTCTAGTTCAGTTCTAGTTCAGTTCTAGTTCAGTTCTAGTTCAGTTCTAGTTCAGTTCTAGTTCAGTTCTAGTTCAGTTCTAGTTCAGTTCTAGTTCAGTTCTAGTTCAGTTCTAGTTCAGTTCTAGTTCAGTTCTAGTACAGTTTTAGTTCAGTTCTAGTTCAGTTCTAGTTCAGTTCTAGTTCAGTTCTAGTTCAGTTCTAGTTCAGTTCTAGTTCAGTTCTAGTTCAGTTCTAGTTCAGTTCTAGTTCAGTTCTAGTTCAGTTCTAGTTCAGTTCTAGTTTTTTTTTTTTTTTGTTTTTCTTTTTTAGTTCAGTTCTTCGTTTGTTTGTTTTTTCTAGTTCAGTTTCTAGTTCAGTTCTAGTTCAGTTCTAGTTCAGTTCTAGTTCAGTTCTAGTTCAGTTCTAGTTCTTCTAGTTCAGTTCTAGTTCAGTTCTAGTTCAGTTCTAGTTCAGTTCTAGTTCAGTTCTAGTTCAGTTCTAGTTCAGTTCTAGTTCAGTTCTAGTTCAGTTCTAGTTCAGTTCTAGTTCAGTTCTAGTTCAGTTCTAGTTCAGTTCTAGTTCAGTTCTAGTTCAGTTCTAGTTCAGTTCTAGTTCAGTTCTAGTTCAGTTCTAGTTCAGTTCTAGTTCAGTTCTAGTTCAGTTCTAGTTCAGTTCTAGTTCAGTTCTAGTTCAGTTCTAGTTCTTTCTAGTTCAGTTCTAGTTCAGTTCTAGTTCAGTTCTAGTTCAGTTCTAGTTCAGTTCTAGTTCAGTTCTAGTTCAGTTCTAGTTCAGTTCTAGTTCAGTTCTAGTTCAGTTCTAGTTCAGTTCTAGTTCAGTTCTAGTTCAGTTCTAGTTCAGTTCTAGTTCAGTTCTATTCAGTTCTAGTTCAGTTCTAGTTCAGTTCTAGTTCAGTTCTAGTTCAGTTCTAGTTCAGTTCTAGTTCAGTTCTAGTTCAGTTCTAGTTCAGTTCTAGTTCAGTTCTAGTTCAGTTCTAGTTCAGTTTCTAGTTCAGTTTCTAGTTCAGTTCTAGTTCAGTTCTAGTTCAGTTCTAGTTCAGTTCTAGTTCAGTTCTAGTTCAGTTCTAGTTCAGTTTCTAGTTCAGTTCTAGTTCAGTTCTAGTTCAGTTTAGTTTCTAGTTCAGCAGTTCTAGTTCAGTTCTAGTTCAGTTCTAGTTCAGTTCTAGTTCAGTTCTAGTTCAGTTCTAGTTCAGTTCTAGTTCATTCTAGTTCAGTTCTAGTTCAGTTCTAGTTCAGTTCTAGTTCAGTTCTAGTTCAGTTCTAGTTCAGTTCTAGTTCAGTTCTAGTTCAGTTCTAGTTCAGTTCTAGTTCAGTTCTAGTTCAGTTCTAGTTCAGTTCTAGTTCAGTTCTAGTTCAGTTCTAGTTCAGTTCTAGTTCAGTTCTAGTTCAGTTCTAGTTCAGTTCTAGTTCAGTTCTAGTTCAGTTCTAGTTCAGTTCTAGTTCAGTTCTAGTTCAGTTCTAGTTCAGTTCTAGTTCAGTTCTAGTTCAGTTCTAGTTCAGTTCTAGTTCAGTTCTAGTTCAGTTCTAGTTCAGTTCTAGTTCAGTTCTAGTTCAGTTCTAGTTCAGTTCTAGTTCAGTTCTAGTTCAGTTCTAGTTCAGTTCTAGTTCTAGTTCAGTTCTAGTTCAGTTCTAGTTCAGTTCTAGTTCAGTTCTAGTTCAGTTCTAGTTCAGTTCTAGTTCAGTTCTAGTTCAGTTCTAGTTCTAGTTCTTTCTAGTTCAGTTCTAGTTCAGTTCTAGTTCAGTTCTAGTTCAGTTCTAGTTCTAGTTCAGTTTCTAGTTCAGTTCTAGTTCTAGTTCTAGTTCAGTTCTAGTTCAGTTCTAGTTCAGTTCTAGTTCAGTTCTAGTTCAGTTCTAGTTCAGTTCTAGTTCAGTTCTAGTTCAGTTCTAGTTCAGTTCTAGTTCAGTTCTAGTTCAGTTCTAGTTCAGTTCTAGTTCAGTTCTAGTTCACTTCTAGTTCACTTCTAGTTCACTTCTAGTTCAGTTCTAGTTCAGTTCTAGTTCAGTTCTAGTTCAGTTCTAGTTCAGTTCTAGTTCAGTTCTAGTTCAGTTCTAGTTCAGTTCTAGTTCAGTTCTAGTTCAGTTCTAGTTCAGTTCTAGTTCAGTTCTAGTTCAGTTCTAGTTCAGTTCTAGTTCAGTTCTAGTTCAGTTCTAGTTCAGTTCTAGTTCAGTTCTAGTTCAGTTCTAGTTCAGTTCTAGTTCAGTTCTAGTTCAGTTCTAGTTCAGTTCTAGTTCAGTTCTAGTTCAGTTCTAGTTCAGTTCTAGTTCAGTTCTAGTTCAGTTCTAGTTCAGTTCTAGTTCAGTTCTAGTTCAGTTCTAGTTTCAGTTCTAGTTCTAGTTCAGTTCTAGTTCAGTTCTAGTTCAGTTCTAGTTCAGTTCTAGTTCAGTTCTAGTTCAGTTCTAGTTCAGTTCTAGTTCAGTTCTAGTTCAGTTCTACTTCAGTTCTAGTTCAGTTCTAGTTCAGTTCTAGTTCAGTTCTAGTTCAGTTCTAGTTCAGTTCTAGTTCAGTTCTAGTTCAGTTCTAGTTCAGTTCTAGTTCAGTTCTAGTTCAGTTCTAGTTCAGTTCTAGTTCAGTTCTAGTTCAGTTCTAGTTCAGTTCTAGTTCAGTTCTAGTTCAGTTCTAGTTCAGTTCTAGTTCAGTTCTAGTTCAGTTCTAGTTCAGTTCTAGTTCAGTTCTAGTTCAGTTCTAGTTCAGTTCTTTCAGTTCTAGTTCAGTTCTAGTTCAGTTCTAGTTCAGTTCTAGTTCAGTTCTAGTTCAGTTTAGTTCAGTTCTAGTTCATTCTAGTTCAGTTCTAGTTCAGTTCTAGTTCAGTTCTAGTTCAGTTCTAGTTCAGTTCTAGTTCAGTTCTAGTTCAGTTCTAGTTCAGTTCTAGTTCAGTTCTAGTTCAGTTCTAGTTCAGTTCTAGTTCAGTTCTAGTTCAGTTCTAGTTCAGTTCTAGTTCAGTTCTAGTTCAGTTCTAGTTCAGTTCTAGTTCAGTTCTAGTTCAGTTCTAGTTCAGTTCTAGTTCAGTTCTAGTTCAGTTCTAGTTCAGTTCTAGTTCAGTTCTAGTTCAGTTCTATTCAGTTCTAGTTCAGTTCTAGTTCAGTTCTAGTTCAGTTCTAGTTCAGTTCTAGTTCAGTTCTAGTTCAGTTCTAGTTCAGTTCTAGTTCAGTTCTAGTTCTTCTAGTTCAGTTCTAGCTCAGTTCTAGTTCAGTTCTAGTTCAGTTCTAGTTCAGTTCTAGTTAAGTTCTAGTTCAGTTCTAGTTCTAGTTCAGTTCTAGTTCTAGTTCAGTTCTTGTTCAGTTCTAGTTCTGTTCTAGTTCAGTTCTAGTTCTAGTTCAGTTCTAGTTCAGTTCTAGTTCAGTTCTAGTTCAGTTTTAGTTCAGTTCTAGTTCAGTTCTAATTCAGTTCTAGTTCGTTCTAGTTCAGTTCTAGTTCAGTTCTAGTTCAGTTCTAGTTCAATTCTAGTTCAGTTCTAGTTCAGTTCTAGTTCAGTTCTAGTTCAGTTCTAGTTCAGTTCTAGTTCAGTTCTAGTTCAGTTCTAGTTCGTTTAGTTCAGTTCTAGTTCAGTTCTAGTCAGTTTAGTTCAGTTCTAGTTCAGTTCTAGTTCAGTTCTAGTTCAGTTCTAGTTCAGTTCTAGTTCAGTTCTAGTTCAGTTCTAGTTCAGTTTAGTTCCGTTCTAGTTCAGTTCTAGTTCAGTTCTAGTTCAGTTCTAGTTCGTTCTAGTCAGTTCTAGTTCAGTTCTAGTTTCAGTTCTAGTTCAGTTCTAGTTTCAGTTCTAGTTCAGTTCTAGTTCAGTTACTAGTTCAGTTCTAGTTCAGTTCATAGTTCAGTTTCTAGTTCAGTTCTAGTTCAGTTCTAGTTCAGTTCTAGTTCAGTTCTAGTTCAGTTCTAGTTCAGTTCTAGTTCAGTTCTAGTTCAGTTCTAGTTCAGTTCTAGTTCAGTTCTAGTTCAGTTCCAGTTCAGTTCTAGTTCTGTTCTAGTTCAGTTTTACTTATTTTCTAGTTCTGTTGTAGTTCAGTCTCTAGACTATGGTCCTAACATTAGCTTAAACTTTATTTAATCTTCTGCTGAAATAATATTCTTACTAAAAAATAACATTTAATTTCGAAACACCCTTTAACTATTTAGTATGTATATTTTAAGATGAGTTTATTTAAAGGATTTAAGTTTTTAATTAAAAACGAAAAAAATGTTTAGACAAACGAGTTAATTTTTTTTAGAATCAATGTTTTTTATTATTTTGTTTTTATGTTTTCGCATCGAAGCAAATACATAGATTTGGAATATAAAATTTTTGTTTGAAATATATACCTATATGCATATTTTAGTTAAAACGTGTTCATGCATAATTCAGTTAAAAGTTAAATTAACTTGAAAAGAACGGGTAAATTGGTTTTGGGTAATGCGCTATAGCAAGAAGTTGATAATTAATGAGAAAAATTATGCGTCTTTCAAAAAGAACTTAAAAGAATAAGTGAACGTGTTGCTGTTGAAGTAGTTTACCTTAAAACAAATTTTTGAAAAGCGTATGAGTAATATTGATCACTTCAGGATACATGTGTTTTTAGAAATTTTCAATATTTTTCAATTGCTTTGAGTAGGGTGAAAAATATTTAAAAAAAATTGAATAGTTATTAAAAAATAACTGAAATATATGTGTATATAAGAATATTTTTATGTAATATTTCTATATTAAATAAAATGAGGGAGGGTTTCATAACAATAAGACATATAAAGATAAATTTTAAACTTAAAATTTTGTAAATTCCCTATCAAATATTTAAAGAAATCACACATTATGAACTTCAGTAATTTAAAAAATACTCAAAACTTTTTTGAATTTCCGGAAACGGAAATCCCCTTATACTAATACATGAACAATTCTAGTGAGTGAAAAAAAAAATAAATTCTCATACGTGTAGACAACACAGCTTTGGCTTTTATATGGCTCATTGCTTTACAGTTAACAGATTGGTTCAATGAATACACAAATACTCTTACATTTATTGACACAATATCACTCTTTCCCCTCCTGTAAGTGCATATACTGGCTATTTATTGTATGCTTTTCAGTTTTATTTTTTGTTCTCTTTTTTATGTTTTGTAAAGGATTCTTTTTTATCGTTTATTTCTCGATATTTATTTTCATAAATGTCACATTGTTATTGTGCAAACAACATATTCTTCACACAGAAACACTCACACACTCTCGCATAAATACATGAATTCATATGTATGTCTATTCAAACTAAAATGTTGCATACTCTCAGGCGCACTTTTTATCCTTTTTTATTATTTTTACAATAGCTCCTGAGTTTATCAATGAATTGTGGTGTAATACGGGTATATAAACTTTTTAAAAAATATTCTATATAAAATTTATAGATATTGTTTGTGTTGCAAAATCGGTGAATATAATAGACAAACAAAGAATGATTGGAAGAATTTTATTTATATATTTGTTTGGGGGTACTTTCAATGTTATATTTTTATATACACATCAGTGAATTTTATGAAAAGTTCACTGTAAAGCTTTGGAATTTAGAAAATGTTTAGAAACCTTAATTAAGCCTCCAATCAAGAAAATTAGCAAACATTCTGTCATCACTTAAATTTTCCTCCTCCTTACAATTACATATCCATTGCCACTAAAATTTCCTGTAACTGCAACAGTATTTTTATCAATTAAATTCCTTGGAGCCTCTTTTCTATTCCAACTAATTGTAATGACCCCTCTTAACATTTCGTTTCATTTATATATAGAAAAACTAAAGTACTTTACATTATTCTAATTAAAACCAAAAACTGTCTATCAAATTGAATACAAAATGACTTTAACATGCAAAAAGAATAAATCATTTGTGCTAAAACTAGCAAGTGCTAAAAGATAATAAAAATTATTGCAAAGGAGACACCTACATACACACGGTTTACTTGCAATGTTAGGTAACAGTCAACCAACCCGAAAATTTGGTAATGTAATTTGTCCAACTACAGTTTAACAATACATTTACAGTCTAAAATATAGTCTCATTATAGTCGAAACTATAGACTGATCTATAGGCAAGACTGTATACTGTTTTATAGTAGAGTCTATAGACTGATCTATAGTCTAGAATATAGACTGATCCACAGTTTAGAATATAGACTGTGTTAGGACTATTGACTGATCTATAGTCTAGAATATATTCTATATTAAAACTATAGACTGATATTTAGTCACGAATGTAGACTGATCTATAGTCAAGACTATAGACTGATCTATAGTCAGGACTATAGATTGATCTACAGTCAAGACTATAGACTGATCTATAGTTAATGCTATAGACTGACCTATAGTCAGTTCCATAGACTTATCTGTAGTCAATTCTATAGACTGATCCATGATCAAGACTATACACTATTCTACAGTTAAGACTATTGACTGATATATAGTCAAGACTATAGACAGATCTGTTGTCAATTCTATAGACTGATCTATAGTAAGACTATTGACTGATATATAGTCAAGACTGTAGAATGATCTATAGTACAGACTATAGTCAGATCTGTAGTCAATTCTACAGACTGATATATAGTCAATTCTGTAACCTGATCTATATTCAGTGCTATAGACTGATCTATCAGTTCTATAGACTGATCTATAGTCAAGACTATATACAGATCTGTAGTCAATTCTATAGACTGATTTATAGTCAATTCTATAGCCTGATCTATAGTCAGTTCTATAGAGTGATCTATAGACAAGACTATAGACAGATCCAAAGTCAAGACTATAGAGTGATCTATAGTCAAGACTATAGACTGTTCTGTAGTCAAGACTATAGAGTGATCTATAGTCAAGATTATAGACTGATCTACAGTCAACGATATAGACTTATTTAAAGTCAAGACATATCTATAGTCAGTTCAATAGACTGATCTATAGTTAAGACTATAAACTGATCTATAACCAATTCTATAGACTGATCCATAGTCAAGACTACAGACTGATCAATAGTCAATGATATGGACTGATCTATAGTCAATGGTACAGACTGATCTATAGTCAAGTCTATAGATTGAAATATAGTCAAGACTATCGACTGATCTATAGTCAAGACTATAGAGTGATCTATAGTCAAGATTATAGACTGACCTATAGTCAATGATATAGACTTATCTAAAGTCAAGACATAAGTATCTATAGTCAAGACTATAGACTAACCTATAGCCAATTCTATAGACTGATCCGTTGTAAAGACTATAGACTGATCTATAATCAATATTATATATTGATCTATAGTCAATGCTATAGACTTATCTATAGTCAAGATTCTTTTAAAGACTATATTGACTCCTTGTAAAACTTCTGGGTTTGTTTTTTTGAAATGTATAAAAAAAATCAAGTTTTTTCCTAAACAGGACATTTGCCTAAATCCTCTCTTACAAATATTACGTTTTCCTTTCTTTTTGTAATTTTTAATCCAATTAAACTGACACATTGTTATTTTTCTCTAAACTAGAGGTAAAAAGGCCACACATACACATTTACACAGTAAAAACAAAAACCAGCAAGACAAGTAAGCATTAGAGCAGGCTAATGCTAGCAAGCATATAAAAAGGGAGAGCGAAAAACCGAAAGGGAGACAGAGAGTAAGCTAACAGTAATTAATAGTAATTAAATGAAATTTCTTGTACACATTTCAATGGTTATGGTGAATGAAAATAGATAAAAAATAGTGCCATTTAAAACAATTATAGGAATTTAGGAGAAAACCGGAGAGGAGTAGCTAAAGTGGGAGTCAAAGGTCTATAAATTTATAATGATATATACAAATACACTCAGGCTTAGTTACATGCAAACCATATAAATTGCTAACGAATGTAATAGATTTTAATTTAATTTAGCTAAATGACACTTACACCCCACCTACACCATGCAGAATAATGAAAGCCAACACAAATAAATCCTCCCTCTTTGTATGTATGTTTATATTTTAACAGAGGATTTTTAGGCGCAAATTTTTTTAAATTTAAGTGATTTGTTTTTGAAAAATATTAAGGCATGAGTTTTAGTTATTTATCACTTTTGGAAAATAAATCAATGGTCTATAAAAAATGTAATAGTATTATTAGAAATAAAGTTTGAAGTTGGCCTATAACTCTAAGTACTTGTTTAATATTACTAGCCTTTTAGATCTCTGTTTTTGTTCAGAATTTTTTTAATTGTATTTTTATTCCTTTTATGATTTTTCCGCGAAATTGCATTTTAGTACTTTTCATATTTTCTTGCCTTGCAGTGAAAAATTTTGGAAAAAAAAAAGATTTCTTTCTTTTTTAATTCCCTCATCTTTGGTCTTGTTATGCAAAAAGTGCTATTTAGTTTTTATACTCCTGAACAATTTCTTGCTGCACTACTGCCACTTTCTCGACTTTGTTTCTTTAGCCAAAAATTGTTGTGTTTTTGGCTTATGCAATAATTTCGCTTACTTTTTTTCTTTCTTTGTTTTTTCTCATAGTTTTCTTTTTTTGTTATTTTGACAAACCACAAGACCAAAATTTCATTACACAATTTTCTTATAAAACACTATAGTGGAGTTTTATTACTCCCTTGCTACACAGTTTTTTTACCATTTTTTCAACTATAAACTACTTTTTTAAGAGTAGAAGTATAGGTTTATTATACGACAAAAACTTGACGAATTATTAAAAAAAAAGAACAGAACTAAAATTGGAGTAGAACTGAACTAGAACTGAACTAGAACTGAACTAGAACTGAACTCGAACTGAACTCGAACTGAACTTGAACTGAACTCGAACTGAACTCGAACTGAACTCGAACTGAACTCGAACTGAACTCGAACTGAACTCGAACTGAACTCGAACTGAACTCGAACTGAACTCGAACTGAACTCGAACTGGACTCGAGCTGAACTCGAACTGAACTAGAACTGAACTCGAACTGAACTCGAACTGAACTAGAACTGAATTAGAACTGAACTAGAACTGAATTAGAACTGAACTAGAACTGAATTAGAACTGAACTAAACTGAACTAGAACTGAACTAGAACTGAACTAGAACTGAACTAGAACTGAACTAGAACTGAACTAGAACTGAACTAGAACTGAACTAGAACTGAACTAGAACTGAACTAGAACTGAACTAGAACTGAACTAGAACTGAACTAGAACTGAACTAGAACTGAACTAGAACTGAACTAGAACTGAACTAGAACTGAACTAGAACTGAACTAGAACTGAACTAGAACTGAACTAGAACTGAACTAGAACTGAACTAGAACTGAACTAGAACTGAACTAGAACTGAACTAGAACTGAACTAGAACTGAACTAGAACTGAACTAGAACTGAACTAGAACTGAACTAGAACTGAACTAGAACTGAACTAGAACTGAACTAGAACTGAACTAGAACTGAACTAGAACTGAACTAGAACTGAACTAGAACTGAACTAGAACTGAACTAGAACTGAACTAGAACTGAACTAGAACTGAACTGGAACTGAACTAGAACTGAACTCGAACTGAACTCGAACTGAACTAGAACTGAACTAGAACTGAATTAGAACTGAACTAGAACTGAACTAGAACTGAACTAGAACTGAACTAGAACTGAACTAGAACTGAACTAGAACTGAACTAGAACTGAACTAGAACTGAACTAGAACTGAACTGGAACTGAACTAGAACTGAACTAGAACTGAACTAGAACTGAACTAGAACTGAATTAGAACTGAACTAGAACTGAATTAGAACTGAACTCGAACTGAACTAGAACTGAATTAGAACTGAACTAAAACTGAACTAGAACTGAACTAGAACTGAACTAGAACTGAACTAGAACTGAACTAGAACTGAACTAGAACTGAACTAGAACTGAACTAGAACTGAACTAGAACTGAACTAGAACTGAACTAGAACTGAACTAGAACTGAACTAGAACTGAACTAGAACTGAACTAGAACTGAACTAGAACTGAACTAGAACTGAACTAGAACTGAACTAGAACTGAACTAGAACTGAACTAGAACTGAACTAGAACTGAACTAGAACTGAACTAGAACTGAACTAGAACTGAACTAGAACTGAACTAGAACTGAACTAGAACTGAACTAACTGAACTAGAACTGAACTAGAACTGAACTAGAACTGAACTAGAACTGAACTAGAACTGAACTAGAACTGAACTAGAACTGAACTAGAACTGAACTAGAACTGAACTAGAACTGAACTAGAACTGAACTAGAACTGAACTAGAACTGAACTAGAACTGAACTAGAACTGAACTGGAACTGAACTAGAACTGAACTAGAACTGAACTAGAACTGAACTAGAACTGAACTAGAACTAACTAGAACTGAACTAGAACTGAACTAGAACTGAACTAGAACTGAACTAGAACTGAACTAGAACTGAACTAGAACTGAACTAGAACTGAACTAGAACTGAACTAGAACTAGAACTGAACTAGAACTGAACTAGAACTGAACTAGAACTAGAACTGAACTAGAACTGAACTAGAACTGAACTAGAACTGAACAAGAACTGAACTAGAACTGAACTAGAACTAGAACTGAACTAGAACTGAACTAGAACTGAACTAGAACTGAACAAGAACTGAACTAGAACTGAACTAGAACTGAACTAGAACTGAACTAGAACTGAACTAGAACTGAACTAGAACTGAACTAGAACTGAACTAGAACTGAACTAGAACTGAACTAGAACTGAACTAGAACTGAACTAGAACTGAACTAGAACTGAACTAGAACTGAACTAGAACTGAACTAGAACTGAACTAGAACTGAACTAGAACTGAACTAGAACTGAACTAGAACTAAACTAGAACTGAACTAGAACTGAACTAGAACTGAACTAGAACTGAACTAGAACTGAACTAGAACTGAACTAGAACTGAACTAGAACTGAACTAGAACTGAACTAGAACAGAACTAGAACTGAACTAGAACTGAACTAGAACTGAACTAGAACTGATCTAACTGATCTAGAACTAGAAGCGAACTAGAACTAACTAGAACTGAACTAGAACTGACTAGAACTGAACTAGACTGAACTATAAACTGAACTAGAACTGAACTGAGAACTGAACTAGAACTTGTTAAGTGCTATTTTCTTGCGTTGATTTTATTCTGGTTCTTCAACATAATTTCATCAGTCTTAACATAGCATTGCTCGGAATTCATGAAAAGTGGGCTGAGCTCGTCGGCTGGGAGGGTTCTTTCTATATTAAGACTGTCTGAGCATCAAAACAGAAAGAGAAAACTATAAATTCCAAGACTAAAAAAAAAGGTATTGAAGAAAATTAATAGATTGTGTGATTTTACATGTGAAGGATGTTATTTTCACAACGAACACTTTAATAAATCCCACCCATCTATATCTTGAGATACATCAGTGATCGTAAAATATTTGAGTTATAGTATCTCCCCTAAAGTTTATTTTAAGTTATTCCATCGTACACTTATTTACCAACATTTCCTTTAAAAAATACTCTACTCAATCTCAATCATTTCCAACTTAATTTATTAAAAAAATTATAAAAAAATAACATTAATTTTATCAAAGTTATGTTTTTATATTCTAATACAGAATTTTCCTTAACTATTTATATCGAAATTTCCACAACAAAATGAAAAAATAAGATTTAAATCTATTTTTAATTTCATTTACGAATTTTATTTTTGTTTAACTTTTACTTTTTTATAATTTATAGGATATATTATTTTTTTAAGTAATCGATTGCATATTAAATGATATTTTGTGTATTAACTTACGGTTTAATCATGAACTTTCTGGCTGAATAATCTATGAAGTTTAGTTAAATTAGTACCCTTAGTTTACTTCCGGCTTACGATGTTTGAGCTCAATCATCCCAGCTGTTTTGAAAGAATCAGAATTGCTATTAGTATAATTCATAAAAATCCATAATTATATTAAAATTCACACTTTTAATACACAAAACCTTTAATATGCATAACTTATTATATAAATAAACTATGATATTCAAATTGTTGTTAATCTTGTACAATCCACATTAGGTCTTCATAAATAAAATATTAAACAAACTATTCAATGTCCAAAAGACCTAATGTAGAGTGAAACTTTGAAATAGCAATGTTATTGTTTAAAAAAAATAGAGAACAAAGTGTTATAAATAACATAATATTAAATCATCTCAGTGATGTTAATATAAATAATGTATAAATTTAAATATCAACATGTTATTATCACTAATGTTAATTCATTGTTAATGTTATTATCAATATGTTAATATCATTTAAATCAAATGTTAATGTTATCTCCGATGATAAACATTACAGTAAACAACTTTGCAGAAACAAGACTTTGAGATCTGTAAATAATGTTATTGTTTGTACTTATTCCTATTCTCTTCACTTCTATTTGGTGACGTCACAGCTGTCTCTTAAAATGTGCAAGTCTTCTTCTTCCTCTTTACATTAAACTGTAGGCAGTGATATCCAACCTTTCATAGCGGGGCCATTCATTATCACAGAATTAATTTATAAATGTATTAACTTTTAAAATGTGGTTAGATGCAATTTATATAGTAAAATTATTGTTGATTTATTTCAATTAAATCCTGATGTTAGTCCCACGATATAAATAACTATATTTTGCCCCTTTTGGAGATGTAATATACATATATTGTAATTATATTACAAGTTGTTGCATTGAGGTTATGGATTTATCTTGCAATGTGGTCTCTTGGATTATGATCCAACATTAAAACCCTATAAATATTATATTTATAGTGATATAATTTTAGACAAAATTATTCAGTCTTACCAATTTTGGGTTTTTTCTTTTCCTCAATTTAACAAATATTATAATATAATTATGTATTATATCTGTAATGTTTTATTTTCATTTACACCGATAGTTAAAATTATATAGCAAAATTTTAAAAATAATTATTCTGTATTGAGGTTATTTTTCTGTTCTAAATTTATTTGTACTAAAAATTTATTTAAATTATTAGAATTTTCTTTAACTTTATTTGCTTTTAAATTTTAATTATTTTACGTCTTGCTTGATGAATTTGCAGATTAAAAAAGAAAGAGACCGGAAGATTTATACAATGAGAATCAACTCGTTAGCTAGATATGAGAAAATTGCAGATAGTCGATAGCATTTAATCGGTTACACATTAGGTGACCATATACCCCATATTTACATGTGTAAGGCATTGCCATATAAGCATAAAATATAGTAAAATAAAAAGTAATAATATTTATAAATTAATCATGCAAAATTATTTTCTCAGAACATTTGTCTCATTTTGACCCATTGTTAATTTACATGTCCTAAACTGATTTATTACACTGTAGTCTCTTCGCTAAAGGCCTTTCGTTCCATTACTATTTTGTTTCTAAACATTTATGTTTAGATAGTAATTAAGAGAAAACTAAACAGCAGTGTCTGTTATAAAAGCTCAATAAACGATTTTTATAACAAATAAAACAATTATTTAAAATATTAACAAACTTTTCTCTTTATGTGAATGTAATTGGGAAAATGTTTGCAATGAAATTCTTTGTTGGTAATTATGGTAAATAGTGAAAGGAGAATATAAAGATTCATAAAAAAACTGTTTCCATAAAAAATTCAAATCTGCCACAAACTGAACTAGAACTGAACTAGAACTGAACTAGAACTGAACTAAACTGAACTAGAACTGAACTAGAACTGAACTAGAACTGAACTAGAACTGAACTAGAACTGAACTAGAACTGAACTAGAACTGAACTAGAACTGAACTAGAACTGAACTAGAACTGAACTAGAACTGAACTAGAACTGAACTAGAACTGAACTAGAACTGACTAGAACTGAACTAGAACTGAACTAGAACTGAACTAAACTGAACTAGAACCTGAACTAGACTGAACTAGAACTGAACTAAACTGAACTAAACTGAAAGAACTATAACTGAACTAGAACTGAACTAGAACTGAACTAGAACTGAACTAGAACTGAACTAGAACTGAACTAGAACTGAACTAGAACTGAACTAGAACTGAACTAGAACTGAACTAGAACTGAACTAGAACTGAACTAGAACTAGAACTGAACTAGAACTGAACTAGAACTGAACTAGAAAGAACTAGAACTGAACTAGAACTGAACTAGAACTGAACTAGAACTGAACTAGAACTGAACTAGAACTGAACTAGAACTGAACTAGAACTGAACTAGAACTGAACTAGAACTGAACTAGAACTGAACTAGAACTGAACTAGAACTGCACTAGAACTGAACTAGACTGAACTAGAACTGAACTAGAACTGAACTAGAACTGAACTAGAACTGAACTAGAACTGAACTAGAACTGAACTAGAACTGAACTAGAACTGAACTAGAACTGAACTAGAACTGAAATAGAACTGAACTAGAACTGAACTAGAACTGAACTAGAACTGAACTAGAACTGAACTAGAACTGAACTAGAACTGAACTAGAACTGAACTAGAACTGAACTAGAACTGAACTAGACTGAACTAGAACTGAACTAGAACTAAACTAGAACTGAACTAGTCTATCTATTAAATGCATTTTAAATTCCTTAAGATGCCATTTTATTTTAAACAGACAAGACACGCATAATCTAACATCCCGTGAACTGGAAACAAAAAAATGAATAGAAAAGAACACAAAAAAACCCAAAATAAAAACCAATATTTAAGCGTAACACACAATATAATTCACTATGAATACGAAAAAAAAAGGACTCCTAAATGTTGCTTGTGTTCTGGTGTCCTTGCTGCACACGCTTCAATATCTCCATAGAATTTTTTGTACTAAATGTAAAGAAATTGTAAAAGAGAAAAAAGTGTATTTAATTGAAATTCTTGGCTTAAGAGTTTGATGGTTGTAGCTTTTCTTTTTTTTGTTTGGCTTAACGTTTTACAAAATATTGGAAAATTCTTGAAACTATTAATTACATAAATTGTTGTGGTTGCGAGAAATAAATAAAGATTTTTAAGTAAGAATTCGCAAGATTAAGCTTGCAATAGCAAGAATTTATTAAGAAATATTTAAGAGCTAAAACGGTCAATAGTTTTCTACAGCAAAAAAAGTTTAATTAAATTTTTCACAGCATTTTTTGCTATTTAAAGGAATTTGTGCTAAATTAATTTCCTTTAGCCAGATTTGACTTAAAATATAATTTATTATAAAATAAAAAAGAGAGCAAAGAAAAATAATTCCTCAAGTATAGATTTTTGTTGTAAATGAAAGAATAAAGAAAGCTTAAAAAATCTAAATTCCTTAACAAACCATCTAATTGATTAATATCCTGCAGTTGTTGGATTTTTATTTATATTTGTTGGCTGTCTAAGTGTTTGTTTTGTGGCTTTACTTGTTTTCCATTTTTTTGCATTTTCATGCTGAATTAGAATTTTTTGTTAGTTGTTAAGAAAACTACATATTTTCTCTATGGAAAAGAAGGTGTGGTGCTGTTGTATTTGTTTTGGTTTGTTTTAATCAATGACATGATTAATTACTATTTTAATAATAAAAAACAAATATGAAAATAAAATTAAATTGTTGCTAATGCTATAATTTATTTAATTAAAGATTATCTTTAGTGTCACACCTTTAAAGGTTGTGCTCAGTTGATAAATACAGTAATTTCGATATTATTAAATTAAACGGAACTAGAACTGAAGAAACTAGAACTGAACTAAACTGAAAGAACTGAACTAGAACTGACTAGAACTGAACTAGAACTGAACTAGAACTAAACTAGAACTGAACTAGAACTGAACTAGAACTGAACTAGAACTGAACTAGAACTGAACTAGAACTGAACTAGAACTGAACTAGAACTGAACTAGAACTGAACTAGAACTGAACTAGAACTGAACTAGAACTGAACTAGAACTAAACTAGAACTGAACTAGAACTGAACTAGAACTGAACTAGAACTGAACTAGAACTGAACTAGAACTGAACTAGAACTGAACTAGAACTGTACTAGAACTGAATTAGAACTGAACTAGAACTGAACTAGAACTGAACTAGAACTGAACTAGAACTGAACTAGAACTGAACTAGAACTGAACTAGAACTGAACTAGAACTGAACTAGAACTGAACTAGAACTGAACTAGAACTGAACTAGAACTGAACTAGAACTGAACTAGAACTGAACTAGAACTGAACTAGAACTGAACTAGAACTGACTAGAACTGAACTAGAACTGAACTAGAACTGAACTAGAACTGAACTAGAACTGAACTAGAACTGAACTAGAACTGAACTAGAACTGAACTAGAACTGAACTAGAACTGAACTAGAACTGAACTAGAACTGAACTAGAACTGAACTAGAACTGAACTAGAACTGAACTAGAACTGAACTAGAACTGAACTAGAACTGAACTAGAACTGAACTAGAACTGAACTAGAACTGAACTAGAACTGAACTAGAACTGAACTAGAACTGAACTAGAACTGAACTAGAACTGAACTAGAAACTGAACTAGACTGAACTAGAACTGAACTAGAACTGAACTAGAACTGAACTAGAACTGAACTAGAAACTGAACTAGAACTGAACTAGAACTGAATTAGAACTGAACTAGAACTGAACTAGAACTGAACTAGAACTGAACTAGAACTGAACTAGAACTGAACTAGAACTGAACTAGAACTGAACTAGAACTGAACTAGAACTGAACTAGAACTGAACTAGAACTAAACTAGAACTGAACTAGAACTGAACTAGAACTGAACTAGAACTGAACTAGAACTGAACTAGAACTGAACTAGAACTGTACTAGAACTGAATTTGAACTGAACTAGAACTGAACTAGAACTGAACTAGAACTGAACTAGAACTGAACTAGAACTGAACTAGAACTGAACTAGAACTGAACTAGAACTGAACTAGAACTGAACTAGAACTGAACTAGAACTGAACTAGAACTGAACTAGAACTGAACTAGAACTGAACTAGAACTGAACTAGAACTGAACTAGAACTGAACTAGAACTGAACTAGAACTGAACTAGAACTGAACTAGAACTGAACTAGAACTGAACTAGAACTGAACTAGAACTGAACTAGAACTGAACTAGAACTGAACTAGAACTGAAACTAGAACTGAACTAGAACTGAACTAGAACTGAACTAGAACTGAACTAGAACTGAACTAGAACTGAACTAGAACTGAACTAGAACTGAACTAGAACTGAATTAGAACTGAACTAGAACTAGAACTGAACTAGAACTGAACTAGAACTGAACTAGAACTGAACTAGAACTGTTGTTTTAATCAATGACATGATTAATTACTATTTTAATAATAAAAAACAAATATGAAAATAAAATTAAATTGTTGCTAATGCTATAATTTATTTAATTAAAGATTATCTTTAGTGTCACACCTTTAAAGGTTTGCTCAGTTGATAAATACAGTAATTTCGATATTATTAAATTAAACGGAACTAGAACTGAACTAGAACTGAACTAGAACTGAACTAGAACTGAACTAGAACTGAACTAGAACTGAACTAGAACTGAACTAGAACTGAACTAGAACTAAACTAGAACTGAACTAGAACTGAACTAGAACTGAACTAGAACTGAACTAGAAACTGAACTAGAACTGAACTAGAACTGAACTAGAACTGAACTAGAACTGAACTAGAACTGAACTAGAACTGAACTAGAACTAAACTAGAACTGAACTAGAACTGAACTAGAACTGAACTAGAACTGAACTAGAACTGAACTAGAACTGAACTAGAACTGAACTAGAACTGTACTAGAACTGAATTAGAACTGAACTAGAACTGAACTAGAACTGAACTAGAACTGAACTAGAACTGAACTAGAACTGAACTAGAACTGAACTAGAACTGAACTAGAACTGAACTAGAACTGAACTAGAACTGAACTAGAACTGAACTAGAACTGAACTAGAACTGAACTAGAACTGAACTAGAACTGAACTAGAACTGAACTAGAACTGAACTAGAACTGAACTAGAACTGAACTAGAACTGAACTAGAACTGAACTAGAACTGAACTAGAACTGAACTAGAACTGAACTAGAACTGAACTAGAACTGAACTAGAACTGAACTAGAACTGAACTAGAACTGAACTAGAACTGAACTAGAACTGAACTAGAACTGAACTAGAACTGAACTATCTGAACTAGAACTGAACTAGAACTGAACTAGAACTGAACTAGAACTGAACTAGAACTGAACTAGAACTGAACTAGAACTGAACTAGAACTGAACTAGAACTGAACTAGAACTGAACTAGAACTGAACTAGAACTGAACTAGAACTGAACTAGAACTGAACTAGAACTGAATTAGAACTGAACTAGAACTGAACTAGAACTGAACTAGAACTGAACTAGAACTGAACTAGAACTGAACTAGAACTGAACTAGAACTGAACTAGAACTGAACTAGAACTGAACTAGAACTGAACTAGAACTAAACTAGAACTGAACTAGAAACTGAACTAGAACTGAACTAGAACTGAACTAGAACTGAACTAGAACTGTACTAGAACTGAATTTGAACTGAACTAGAACTGAACTAGAACTGAACTAGAACTGAACTAGAACTGAACTAGAACTGAACTAGAACTGAACTGAACTGAACTAGAACTGAACTAGAACTGAACTAGAACTGAACTAGAACTGAACTAGAACTGAACTAGAACTG
The DNA here is from genome assembly GCF_015586225.1 of Lucilia sericata. Classification (NCBI taxonomy): domain Eukaryota; kingdom Metazoa; phylum Arthropoda; class Insecta; order Diptera; family Calliphoridae; genus Lucilia; species Lucilia sericata. The sequence continues at coordinate 42,324 of NW_023995370.1, read as the reverse complement.
AACTAGAACTGAACTAGAACTGAACTAGAACTGAACTAGAACTGAACTAGAACTGAACTAGAACTGAACTAGAACTGAACTAGAACTGAACTAGAACTGAACTAGAACTGAACTAGAACTGAACTAGAACTGAACTAGAACTGAACTAGAACTGAACTAGAACTGAACTAGAACTGAACTAGAACTGAACTAGAACTGAACTAGAACTGAACTAGAACTGAACTAGAACTGAACTAGAACTGAACTAGAACTGAACTAGAACTGAACTAGAACTGAACTAGAACTGAACTAGAACTGAACTAGAACTGAACTAGAACTGAACTAGAACTGAACTAGAACTGAACTAGAACTGAATTAGAACTGAACTAGAACTAGAACTGAACTAGAACTGAACTAGAACTGAACTAGAACTGAACTAGAACTGAACTAGAACTGAACTAGAACTGAACTAGAACTAAACTAGAACTGAACTAAACTGAACTAGAACTGAACTAGAACTGAACTAGAACTGAACTAGAACTGAACTAGAACTGAACTAAACTGTACTAGAACTGAATTAGAACTGAACTAGAACTGAACTAGAACTGAACTAGAACTGAACTAGAACTGAACTAGAACTGAACTAGAACTGAACTAGAACTGAACTAGAACTGAACTAGAACTGAACTAGAACTGAACTAGAACTGAACTAGAACTGAACTAGAACTGAACTAGAACTGAACTAGAACTGAACTAGAACTGAACTAGAACTGAACTAGAACTGAACTAGAACTGAACTAGAACTGAACTAGAACTGAACTAGAAGAACTGAACGAGAACTGAACTAGAACTGAACTAGAACTGAACTAGAACTGAACTAGAATGAACTAGAACTGAACTAGAACTGAACTAGAACTGAACTAGAACTGAACTAGAACTGAATAGAACTGAACTAGAACTGAACTAGAACTGAACTAGAACTGAACTAGAACTGAACTAGAACTGATCTAAATGAACTAGAACTGAACTAGAACTGAACTAGAACTGAACTGAACTGAACTAGAACTGAACTAGAACTGAACTAGAACTGAACTAGAACTGAACTAGAACTGAACTAGAACTGAACTAGAACTGAACTAGAACTGAACTAGAACTGAACTAGAACTGAACTAGAACTGAACTAGAACTGAACTAGAACTGAACTAGAACTGAACTAGAACTGAACTAGAACTGAACTAGAACTGAACTAGAACTGAACTAGAACTGAACTAGAACTGAACTAGAACTGAACTAGAACTGAACTAGAACTGAACTAGAATGAACTAAACTGAACTAGAACGAACTAGAACTGAACTAGAACTGAACTAGAACTGAACTAGAACTGAACTAGAACTGAACTAGAATGAACTAGAACTGAACTAGAACTGAACTAGAATTGAACTAGAACTGAACTAGAACTGAACTAGAACTGACTGAACTAGAACTGAACTAGAAATGAACTAGAACTGAACTAGAACTGAACTAGAACTGAACTAGAACTGATCTAGAACTGAACTAGAACTGAACTAGAACTGAACTAGAACTGAACTAGAACTGAACTAGAACTGAACTAGAACTGAACTAGAACTGAACTAGAACTGAACTAGAACTGAACTAGAACTGAACTAGAACTGAACTAGAACTGAACTAGAACTGAACTAATGAACTAGAACTGACCTAGAACTGAACTAGACTCGAACTAGAAACTGAACTAGAACTGAAGAACTAGAACTGAACTAGAACTGACTAGACTGAACTAGAACTAATTAGAACTGAACTACGGAATTAGAACTGAACTAGAAAGCTAATAAAAAGCCTTAATATTACTTTATTTTCGATTTATTTTAAAATTAAAAAAAAAAATCAATTTTAAACATAGATAAAGATTTATAATTTAAAAAATCCGCTTAATTTCAAAACACAATCATTTTTCTTGGCGGTGTTCACAACAACAACAAGCTTAAAATTTACTTGTCTACACCACGGTGTAATCAACTAAAAAGACAATAACAACAGCAACATGAATTTTTCTGCCAAGTGATCAAATTGATGGTCAACGGCAGACTCTGAAGATGTGGAGGGTTAAACAATATACAAATCCTAACTGAGTTAGAGTAAAAATGAGATAAAAAAGACAGACAACAACTACAATATTAATAAAATTCAAGTACTGTCCACTGCACTATACCACATATGTATGTATGTTGTATATGTAAGTATGTGTTATTGTTGTTATTTAAACGAGAATCCATCAATGTCTAAATGTGGAACATATGTATGTGTGAGTGCAAATCATATTGAAGGGGGTGGTTTTTGTGGTGTTAAAGTACAGTATGTCAATGACAGCTTGATTATAACTGAATCTATTCTCAATATTTTTCTTAATAAAATCCGTTATACTCCGCCAATACACTGCTACCCACACTTACTCTTACCCTTTAATAACATGAACTATATATCTATCTATATATCATCTAAAACTGTGTAATAAAGACTAGTAGTGTTAGTGACATTTTCTTAGAAATGAAAGCGAAATAAACAAACGAATACCCTTCTTGCATACATTAACATACTTATGCATATGCAACCGCAAAAGAACGTGACAAGTGTGTGAGTGGTATGTGTGTGTTTTTGAGCTGGGAATGTGGCACTGTAGTGTTTACATACAATTGTCATCGGTGTGTCTGTCAAAATAGATTGAATGATTTACGTAAATAATTTATTATTAATTTAAGTTTCTGTCGGAATGCGTGGGGGATTGAAGATTATTAAGAAAATTTTCAATTATCGTCATATTTAAATATTTTAGTAAATATTTTAAGGATTAGCTACATAGAATTAATGGCAAATGAAGGACTTAACGTTCATTAAGACACAATGATTTTGGACCTATACTTACTTTAAAACATACCAATCGGCTTAGAATTATTTTTTGAGTGGATTTAACTATGTCCGTCCGTCTGCCTGTCTGTCCATCCGTCCGTTTGTCTGTCCATCCATCCGTCTTTGTATTCAAACTACAGATCGCAATTTTTGGTCAAGTCAGCATTAAATCCAGTTAAAGAAAATATTACAATATATTACAATTTATGAACACATTTCGTAAATATAATTGCATGTATGATTGTTATATGAACACGTAAAGCTAAATTTAGTTTCATATTTGTTTTTATTCATATTTTGCAGTTTATTTTTTTCTGGTTCATTGTGTTGTCTTTATTATAAACCTTATACAAAAGCCTCGTTATTTTTTGGGGAGAATAAAAAGCAATAAGAACCAACACGTAACGAATACGAAACTTACGTGGCAAACATTAAAATCATCATCATAAATACACAAAAAAAATCCATAGACTTTTACAAACACATACAAAAAAAAAAAAAGAATTAAATCACATGCACAATTCCCTTTTAACCTTTTTTTTTGGAAAAGGTGAAAAAAAATATACATACATACATACATATATGCAAACATTCATATGATGCATGCTCAATCAAACCTCACAGTACAAAAAAAAAGTACACAAATACTCGTAAGGTAAATCCTACATACAAAATTACATTGAAATGTTCGCATAACACCGACAAACGTATGCAAACACATGTGATAAGACATTGACAAGTTGGAATAGAAATAAATACATGTGTAAGTGTATGTGTGTAAAAATCAAACTTATACAATCAAACTTGTACTCGTGCTTTATGAATTTGTAAAAAGAAATCCCAAAAGTATGCTACGTTTTTTCTCTCTCTACTCTACTCCTACATGTATGTCTGCTTTGTCGATGAGAGTACACTTATTATGAAACATACAAACATAAATTTGTCTATATGAATGTTTGATTTCATATAAATGTGTGTGTGTGTTTGTGCATTTATAAAGACATTATTATCACTATAAACATGCATGCACGTATGTACAATGTATTTGTTGAAAAAAGAGAGGTGTGGGGGTGAAGAGATTTGTCAAGAATGAATGTTGAAAACAAAGAATCAAATTGAAGCAGGTGAAAATAGCTACGTGATTTGCTGCAAGAATTATTACTATGTATATAATTTTGTTTGTTTAAATAAAAAAAATTGCAGCATAGTTTAAGGTAGTTTTTGAAAAGCTTAATTTAAAGCATACTTTTAGGTGGCACATAAACGTAATTTAATTATTTTGTAAACAAAACAATAAGCAATTTAATTAGAAAACAATGTCTGCTACGTACTTCAATTTTGAATAAAATTTGTATATAAATACCATACTTCAAATAAGCCATATTTCTTTGTATCCCAAAAAAACAATGTATATGCTTTTGTTGTTCGGTTGTTGCCATTTCAACACAATAACTATTAACTAATTAAGGCTCATTTATAACCGAAAAACAAACAAAAAAATTACATTTTGTTTTGTAATAAATACTTGTTGGTGAAAATAAATTAAACACTTTACAAAAGAAATTAGAGCATGGCCAGTATTTAGTTTTCATAATAGTGCTAGAAAAGCAGGCAAGAAAAACAGCAAAAGGCTTTGGAATAGCAAAAAATTAAAAACACAACAATTACTCTTGTGCATACACTTAGGGGCATTAATTAAAAACAGATATTAAACGCAGCGTAGTCGATGCCAATGATGATAATAATGTTGTTGATGACGTTGGTTACAAACAATACATTGCATACAATTAAACATGCAGATATTTGGGGAATTTGAGCTAAATATTAACTAGACAGGGGCATGAATAAATTATAAAGTATAATGTATAATTTATAAAGTATAAAGTATAAAATAAAGTAAAAAGTATAAAGTGTAAAGTATAAAGTATAAAGTGTAAAGTATAAAGTATAAAGTATAAAGTATAAAATATAAAGTATAAAGTATAAAGTATAAAGTATAAAGTATAAAGTATAAAGCATAAAGTATAAAGTATAAAGTATAAACCAGCTTTCAACAAATAATGAGATATACAAAAAATAAATCATGTGAGTAATCTTGATTGAAAATAATTTTAAGCAATTTCTATAGCATAATTTTAGTTTTTATTTTAAATGTTTTAAAAGCTATTTAAACTTAAAATTCTTTAATATTTTAAAAAACCTTATAAAACACTATAGTCTGTAGAAAAGTCTTTTTATAAAACTCTACTTAAAACTAAACACTTTCATACAAATCCATAGACAAAAGTCAGGCAGAGTAAGAGCAATAAACTTTTTAAATGAATATTTATATAGAAAATGCACAAACTGCATTACAGCTGCAAAAATATGTATAAATTTAAATAAAATATTAAAAAAGCAACATTATTTATTCATACATTCAACGTTTTAAAAAAATGCATACAAATGATTATAATTCTACATACTTAAACATAAAGTATAAAAAATTGTAAATCACATTAAAACATGTCGGTATTTGGCATTAAAATGCAGGCAGTAGCAAAATAATGCATGAGTCTGAATGTCTGCATTTCCATGTAAATATTTATGTATGTGTGTATATGTATGCGTTGCATAATATACATAAATGAAAAGTAGCTAACATTAAATTGCATATTGCTGAAAACAAATAAAAAATTATTTTTATATAAATCTTTTTCTTTTTTTATTTCTTTATAAATAATGATGCATTTAACAATTTTACCACACTCGTATATGAAAATGTTGTAGTATTTTTATTTTTGTTATACATTTTTTATTTTAATAATAATAATTATTTAGTGTAATTTTCAAAATTAAAATTCTAGAGAAAAGAAATCTTGTAAAGGTTTTAAGCAAATCCCCTTAAGTCCCTTACTTCCCTGGTGTAAATATTTTATGCAAAATGTGTTCTTTTTATAATAGATATTAAAATGTTCACGCTTACAAACATGTTATTGCTTTAATTTAGTTGCATGCACCACATTTATGTGTAATGTATTCCATTTCTTTTATTATTTTTATGAAGACGCCTAAAGGTATGCTTTGTAAATAGTCGAATAGTTTTATTTGAATTTTTTACTTTTTGTTTGCTTTTTTTTGGGAGAGTTTGTTTGTTGCTACTTTTCTTTTCTAATGGCTGTGTTAGATGTGTGTGTATTAGTGCGTGATTGCAGAGATAAACTAACTTTCACATATAAGTTAATAGTTTAATGCAAAGAATACATTAAAAAAGTAATTAATGAATGAACTAAAGAATTAATCAATTAATAACAAACAAACAAACAAACAAACAACACTAACTAACTAACTAACTAACTAACTAACTAACTAACTAACTAACTAACTACTAACTAACTAACTAACTAACTAACTAACTAACTAACTAACTAACTAACTAACTAACTAACTAACTAACTAACTAACTAACTACCTAACTAACTAACTAACTAACTACTAACAACTAACTAACTACTAACTAACTACTAACTAACTAACTACTAACTACTAACTAACTAACTAACTAACTAACTAACTACTAACTAACTAACTAACTAACTAACTACTAACTAACTAACTAACTAACTAACTACTACTAACTAACTAACTAACTAACTAACTAACTAACTAACTAACTAACTAACTAACTAACTAACTAACTAACTACTAACTAACTACCTACTAACTAACTAACTACTAACTAACTAACTACTAACTAACTAACTAACTAACTAACTAACTAACTAACTAACTAACTAACTAACTAACTAACTAACTACTAACTAACTAACTAACTAACTAACTAACTAACTAACTAACTAACTAACTAACTAACTACTAACTAACTAACTACTAACTAACTAACTAACTAACTAACTAACTAACTAACTAACTAACTAACTAACTAACTAACTAACTAACTAACTAACTACTAACTAACTAACTAACTAACTAACTAACTAACTAACTAACTAACTAACTAACTAACTAACTAACTAACTAACTAACTAACTAACAACTAACTAACTAACTAACTAACTAACTAACTAACTAACTAACTAACTAACTAACTAACTAACTAACTAACTAACTAACTAACTAACTAACTAACTAACTAACTAACTAACTAACTAACTAACTAACTAACTAACTAACTAACTAACTAACTAACTAACTAACTAACTAACTAACTAACTAACTAACTAACTAACTAACTAACTAACTAACTAACTAACTAACTAACTAACTAACTAACTAACTAACTAACTAACTAACTAACTAACTAACTAACTAACTAACTAACTAACTAACTAACTAACTAACTAACTAACTAACTATAACTAACTACTAACTAACTAACTAACTAACTAACTAACTAACTAACTAACTAACTACTAAACTAACACTAACTAACTAACAACTAACTACTAACTAACTAACTACTAACTAACTAACTAACTAACTAACTACTAACTAACTACTAACTACTACTAACTAACTAACTAACTAACTAACTCCTAACTAACTAACTAACTAACTAACTAACTACTAACTACTAACTAACTAACTAACTAACTAACTAACTAACTAACTAACTAATAACTAACTACTAACTAACTAACTAACTAACTAACTACTAACTAACTAACTAACTAACTAACTAACTAACTAACTAACTAACTAACTAACTAACTAACTAACTAACTAACTAACTAACTAACTAACTAACTAACTAACTACTAACTAACTAACTAACTAACTAACTAACTAACTAACTAACTAACTAACTAACTAACTAACTAACTAACTAACTAACTAACTACTAACTAACTAACTACTACTAACTAACTAACTAACTAACTAACTAACTACTAACTAACTACTACTAACTAACTAACTAACTAACTAACTAACTAACTAACTAACTAACTAACTAACTACTAACTAACTAACTAACTAACTAACTAACTAACTAACTAACTAACTAACTAACTAACTAACTAACTAACTAACTAACTAACTAACTAACTAACTAACTAACTAACTAACTAACTAACTAACTAACTACTAACTAACTAACTAACTAACTAACTAACTAACTAACTAACTACTACTAACTAACTAACTAACTAACTAACTAACTACTACTAACTACTAACTAACGAACTAACTAACTAACTAACTAACTACTAACTAACTAACTAACTAACTACTAACTAACTAACTAACTAACTAACTAACTAACTAACTAACTAACTACTAACTACTAACTAACTAACTAACTAACTAACTAACTAACTAACTAACTAACGCGTGTCATTTTATACTTTTCCATCCGTTTTTAAAGATTTTTGTATTTTGAATAGACATGCTTGTGTGTGCTATATTTAAGTAACATTTTAACAAGATCAGACCAAAATGTTACTCTGCTTTAGATGTGCCAAAAGAAGTTACACTTCTGTTTTACACGCTTTTTAAACGAAACCTTTTTAGCAGCAATATTTATTTATGCTCAAAAAAGGGAAATATACATGAAGCTACACTTGCATAAATGCAACAAATAGACAGCTAAAAATCTATACACATGTACATGTATACATACATATGTATGTACACATATATACATTTTTGCTTACAAACATATGAAATTGTAAATAGCAGCAAAATTATAATAATGTGCCAAGCGTTTGAATACTATTAACATTTTTTATACTTACAAACACATACATACATAAACGCAAAACTTACTTGCATACTTTTAGGATGATTTTATTGCTAACATTAGAAAACAAAACAAAAAAAAAAGAAAAATATTCATACATAAATATTGCAGCTGTAGTAATAGACATTTCTTTGAACTTTTAATATTTAAATTGCTTAAATTTAAAAGGAAATAACTAAGAAAATATATTTTTTAGAACTAGTTTTCTTTTTAAAAGGAAATTCAAATACTATATGAATAAATTTCAAAAGTTATATAAAAGGCTTTAAGAGTTTTTAATAACATCCTTTGCAAGTGATAAAAATTATTTGAAATTGAGGAAATAATTTATTGCAATAAATATAAGAATTAAATATCAAATTACTTTACATTAGAAAAAATAAATGTTATCATTTAAATAGCTTTTATGTTTAAAAGCCTCATAAAATTTAAATGTTAAAGTTGAAATATTAAAAAAAGAAATGTTAAAAGTTTTGATTTGTCAAATTTAAAAGAAATATATTAAAATTTAATCTTTATATGGATTGTTTTAGAACGTAAAACATTTATTGCATGAAGCTAACAATTTCATAACAATTAACATTTAAGACTTTTAATCAAATATATCTTTAAGGAAATAATTTAAAAATTTACGATAATCTTAAAAATTGTTTAATTTTTGCAAATTTATTTGAATTTTTATTAAAGATTGATTAGAACCATTTTAAAAACATAAACTATTTTATTTTTCAGATTATGGATACACTTGACAAATTTACGGTAAGTCTTAATTTTTTTTAATTTATAAATTTTTGGGTCCAACGTAAACAAATTTATTTTTAAGGTTATGGAAATAAGAAAATATTAAAAAAATTAAATTCTTCCAAATTTGAAAATTCTGTGTATTTAAAAAGACGGGTTTAAATCTGAACTAGAACAGAACCAAAACTGAACTAGAACAGAACAGAACTAGAACAGAATTAGAACAGAACTAGAACAGAACTAGAACAGAACAGAACTAGAACAGAACTAGAACAGAATTAGAACAGAACTAGAATAGAACTAGAACAGAACTAGAACAGAACTAGAACAGAACTAGAACTAGAACAGAACTAGAACAGAACTAGAACAGAACTAGAACAGAACTAGACAGAATTAGAACAGAACTAGAATAGAACTAGAACAGAACTAGAACAGAACTAGAACAGAACTAGAACTAGAACAGAACTAGAACTAGAACTAGAACAGAACTAGAACAGAACTAGAACAGAACTAGAACAGAACTAGAACAGAACTAGAACAGAACTAGAACAGAACTAGAACAGAACTAGAACAGAACTAGAACAGAACTAGCAGAACTAGAACAGAACTAGAACAGAACTAGAACAGAACTAGAACAGAACAGAACTAGAACAGAACTAGAACAGAACTAGAACAGAACTAGAACAGAACTAGAACAGAACTAGAACAGAACTAGAACAGAACTAGAACAGAACTAGAACAGAACTAGAACAGAACTAGAACAGAACTAGAACTAGAACAGAACTAGAACAGAACTAGAACAGAACTAGAACAGAACTATAACAGAACTAGAACAGAACTAGAACAGAACTAGAACAGAACTAGAACAGAACTAGAACAGAACTAGAACAGAACTAGAACAGAACTAGAACAGAACTAGAACAGAACTAGAACAGAACTAGAACAGAACTAGAACAGAACTAGAACAGAACTAGAACAGAACTAGAACAGAACTAGAACAGAACTAGAACAGAACTAGAACAGAACTAGAACAGAACTAGAACAGAACTAGAACAGAACTAGAACAGAACTAGAACAGAACTAGAACAGAACTAGAACAGAACTAGAACAGAACTAGAACAGAACTAGAACAGAACTAGAACAGAACTAGAACAGAACTAGAACAGAACTAGAACAGAACTAGAACAGAACTAGAACAGAACTAGAACAGAACTAGAACAGAACTAGAACAGAACTAGAACAGAACTAGAACAGAACTAGAACAGAACTAGAACAGAACTAGAACAGAACTAGAACAGAACTAAACTAGAACTAGAACAGAACTTGAACAGAACTACTATATCTATACGATTTTTTTGTATGTATTTATTTTTATAAATATTAAAATAAAATGCTTTAAATTATACTTGTCAAATATTGTCAATTTTTGTTCCTTGTTATTATTAACTTAAACTAAACCAACTTGCATGTCTTGCTTTTCTTCTATCGTATTTGCTTTGTTAATCTTTTATCAGACAACAAATTTGTTAACAAGCATACCAAACATACTACATGTATGCTTTAGATATTATGCATATCGACTGCCTAAAAGTATGTTTAGTATTTACTATAGTTGTATTTTGTTGTTTTTTTTTTCGTTTGATAATAATAAAAAAAGAATTTCAACATGTAATACAATCACAAGTAAGAGTAGATATCTGTTGAATTCTTAAGAAAACTTGATATTTACTTAGTATTTTTTACAAACAAGCAGCAGCAAGCAGTGTTTTTTTCATCTTATAGTATTTTCTTAAGTAGGTATTTTATATGATAACTGCTTAACAGCAATAACGAGACAGTAGAAAAACAACAACAACAATAAGTTACAGTGTTTTAGAAGAAAGAAAACATTGAAACTTTTTAAAATAGTGAAAAGTAATCTGGTGTGTCAGCTGGTCCGATCGAAATAAAATTTGACATGGGCCTAGCTAAGGAGTTTTCGAGTTTTACTTTTGAAAATGGGACTCACAAATTCAAAGTAGAGCAACTTCCAAGAGAGAATTTTCTACACGTGATTTCATTCCAAAAAATAGTCATTCTGCCCCACTGTTTACTGTGCTGTTTTTTTACTAATTTTCTTTCCCGTGCATGTGTGTCACTTTATACCAGTACATACATACATATATATGTATGTATGCTGTGAGTGTTTTCCCCCTTTCTACCTCTTTTCTAAAACTCATGTTAAGAAAATAAGCATAACAAATACCTTGATTTTATGTTCTTATTATTCTTGCTATTATTATTTGTTGTTATTATTATTGTTGTTGTTGTGTAGCTGGTTGCTTATATAAGTTGTTGTTGTTATCTTTCTTTCTACTTACAGGCTTAAGACGTTTATTTTCTGTTTTTTCTTCATTTTTCTTTGGCATCCAAACAAATAAAGAAAACCACATAATCTTTTGCTGGTTAAAAGATGACTTTTACAATTCGTATTCAGTTTATTTTATTTTTTTAACGAAATTGTATTAGAGTGTATACTCACATATACATACATACATATGTATATATCCATGTTTTTTTGGGGGGATATAAGAGAAAAAGGTAAAGCTTATCTCTAAAATGTTAGGTTTTGTTGTTGTCATCATAATATTGTCAGTAAAGACGTGTAAGTGAGTGACATTGTTAAAGATATCAACTCCTACAACAACAATAAGAACAGTCACGACAACAGTCACACTGATGACAATGACAAACATCTTAACAGTCACCACAGCAACAACAACATTAACATGTAAATGTAAAGTTTTATGAAAAACGGGGAGAAAGCTAAACCAACTAAGGAGTTAAAGAACTTTAGGTAAATATTCAGCAAGTACTTAAAAACAAATTTATTAAAATTTTAAACAAAAATATGTACATATATATTCAGCTTAAATTAAAGCATAATTAAACAATATTAGGATTAGCTTTAAAATGCTTCACATATATTCTTGAACAAATTTTAAAAGTGCTGCTTAAAAAAACAACTAACAAAATTCCAGTGCCTCCGGTAGGTTAGTAGTTAGTATTCTAGTCTGTCAGACCGGAGGTCGTGGGTTCGATACCCACAGGATTTGATGTAACATACATCACCATTTCAAACTAACTAAATTTCAGTGAAAAGTATAAAGTATAAAGTATAAATTATAAAGTATAAAGTATAAAGTATAAAGTATAAAGTATAAAGTATAAAGTATAAAGTATAAAGTATAAAGTATAAAGTATAAAGTATAAAGTATAAAGTATAAAGTATAAAGTATAAAGTATAAAGTATAAAGTATAAAGTATAAAGTATAAAGTATAAAGTATAAAGTATAAAGTATAAATGAATAATATTATTGGAGCTTCAAAGTTAGTATATTAGTACTACTGTACGTATGATTGATATGAATTATGTGAATTTTTATGTTATTTTTATACCCACCATCAAAAAAGATGGGGGGTATATTGATTTTGTCATTCCGTTTGTAACACATCGAAATATTGGTCATAGACCCACAACAGTATATATATTCTGGGTCCTCATTAAATTCTAAGACGATCTAGCCATGTCTGTCCGTCTGTCGTCCGTCTGTCTGTCTGTTGAAAGCACAATAGTGTCCGAATGGAAAGAGCTAGAGGGTTGAAATTTCACATAAGTATTTCTTATAGGTAAGGTTTGTTTGGTATTGAAAATGGGCAATATCGGTCCACGTTTTCGGATAGCCCCCATACAAGTGGCCCCTCGAAAAGCAGCTTTAACAGCCATAACTTGTTTAAAAATACGAATATAGCGATGAAATTCGACATATTCGGATCGGTCCATAATTGACCCTACCCCCCATATAAGGTCCCCTTCAGAAAGTGACTTTAACGCTCATTACTGGCTTAAAAATACTAGTATATAGATGAAATTCGACATAACTAAGTTTCATATGAATCAAAATCTATCTAAAAAATTTTATAAGGATCGGTCCATGATTGATCCTACCCCCCATATAAGGTCCCTTTCAGAAAATGACTGCAACGCTCATTAATGGTTTAAAAATAGCGAAGAAATTCGACACAAATAAATTTAATACGAACCAAATTCTGTCTACCTAATTAACCCTACCCCCCTATATAAGGTCCCCTTCAGAAAATTACTTTAATGCTTATAACTGGCCTAAATATACGAGTATAAAGATGAAATTCGACATAAGTAAGTTTCATTTGAGTCAAACGAGGTTTGATGGTGGGTATATAAGATTCGGCATAGCCGAATATAACACTCTTACTTGTTAATTTTTAACCGATTAGAATAATTCGAATGGTGAACTGAATATATAAACCTTAGTCTCTAAAAACACAATAAAAATTCAAAAATAATTAAATTTTGAGCCATTCTAATATCTTTCCATTCATTTGTATATTAAAATATTTTGCCATAACTTTATTAGAAATGGCTTAAAGCATTAAATTTACATAAAATTACAATTCAAATGTAATATTTATGGAAAAGTAGGTCTTCTCTCCCATATTAAAGTGCTACAAAATACAATAACAACTAAGCAATTGAACGAATCTACGCAAAATGACCAACAAGTATGCTCTCAATATTCATTCATGGTTGTGGTATTTATACTTATACAGTGAAATAATAAATGCATACATGTGTGTGAAAGGGTTTTACAAATTATTAAATTATGTATATGATTTCTATTAAATTAACACTATTTTAATTTGGGGGGATAAATATCAACACAATACAGACAAACAAACCAATACATAAATGTTATAATAGCACACATACATCTGACATGTGTGTATATGTGTGTAAATTTGTAAATTTTCCAAAAGCCATTGTAATTGAACATATTTTGGTTTGACATACATATTCACACACACACAAACACACAGAAACATCAATTTACCATCCACTTAGTTATTATTATAATTGAAATGAAAATTACATTTAAATCTGCAGCTTATATAAAAGGCAGCCATATACTTACATACATATAAATATAAAAATTAAAACACAGAGAAATAGTTAAGGAATCGCACAGAAAAGAACTAGCGTTCTGTAGCATACTTTTATTAACTTTTCGAAATTTTAAAATATGGTCATGGTCAGGTTTCTTCAATAATTTTGTAAAGTTCTTGAAATAGTTCTAGAAATAGATAGTATTTTTCTCAGTGCATATTTTTGAAAATAAATACCACTATTATATATATATTGATTTACATAGAAAAACATTTACAAACTCATTTATTTATGTATGTAAATATTTCATTTAATGTGGTATTGATTATCATAAATATATTAATTTCATTAAAATAATTAATAATTTTAATTATCTCTATTATTATTATCGTCGTCGTGATCGTTGTCCTTACCATTATTGCAATAATAGCTGCATTTATATTAAGAACATTTGATTATTTGAGATGTCTAAGTATAAATGGTGTCAAAGAAATAAAATGAAAACCAAAATGATTGCATGACAACCAAGGATATATTTAATTGATTCATAATTGGAAAACAAAAATAAGCAACTTTACATTAATAAAGTAATGATAGAATACTTCACTGAACTGAACAGTTTGAGTTCAGTCCTAGTTCAGTTCTAGTTCAGTTTTAGTTCAGTTCTAGTTCAGTTCTAGTTCAGTTCTAGTTCAGTTCTAGTTCAGTTCTAGTTCAGTTTCTAGTTCAGTTCTAGTTCAGTTCTAGTTCAGTTCTAGTTCAGTCTAGTTCAGTTCTAGTTCAGTTCTAGTTCAGTTCTAGTTCAGTTCTAGTTCAGTTCTAGTTCAGCTTTCTAGTTCAGTTCTAGTTCAGTTCTAGTTCAGTTCTAGTTCAGTTCTAGTTCAGTTCTAGTTCAGTTCTAGTTCAGTTCTAGTTCAGTTCTAGTTCAGTTCTAGTTCAGTTCTAGTTCAGTTCTAGTTCAGTTCAGTCGTTCTAGTTCAGTTCTAGTTCAGTTCTAGCAGTTCTAGTTCAGTTCTAGTTCAGTTCTAGTTCAGTTCTAGTTCAGTTCTAGTTCAGTTCTAGTTCAGTTCTAGTTCAGTTCTAGTTCAGTTCTAGTTCAGTTCTAGTTCAGTTCTAGTTCAGTTCTAGTTCAGTTCTAGTTCAGTTCTAGTTCAGTTCTAGTTCAGTTCTAGTTCAGTTCTAGTTCAGTTCTAGTTCAGTTCTAGTTCAGTTCTAGTTCAGTTCTAGTTCAGTTCAGTTCAGTTCTAGTTCAGTTCTAGTTCAGTTCTAGTTTTTATCATAATTTTGTTACGGCCCTCGACCTTGTGATTTCCTCAATTTATTAGAATTTTCTATGCCATTAAGTTAAAAATGCAATTTTATTAAAATACGTTGAAGGACAAACGGAATTGGGTTGATGTAAAATTACTTACAAGAAAATGTACATGCAAATACAAAGAGTTACATTCATTTATTTATAAAACCGCACTTTACTAGTTATTCATGAGTGGGAATAATTTCGTATTCAAATAATAAATATTCCTACATATATTTTAATATATACCATTGAGACTACATTAACCAAGCAATATTCCTGCGTTTTTGTGAAGTGAGTTATGGTCATCTCAAGTTCCATTATTGCATGTCAGCCATTTCATTTATGTATTTTTTAAGATACATACATGTATATTATCCGCGAATCTTAAATAAGATCAAGTTTTTCCTTATTTAGAAATAGTTTGAAGTGCAGGCTTCAATAATTTTTACGATCGATTGAAAATTGTGCAAAATAAGAATAAAATTCTAAAAAGTATTAATATCAATCATACGTAACGTTGTACGAAATGTATATATTTGCATAACTTTGCTTTTCTTCTGGATATTTCTTAATCATTCCTTTGAGTATTTTATTTATCTTAAAAATGTTTTTAAAAAGATATTCAGATAACCTTATAATGTAGAAATTTATTTGTTTTTGCCCTAACCCAATAAAACAATAGACTATGATTTAACATAATATTAATTTTCTTATGAATACAAATAATAAATTCAGAGTTGGAATACTCTGGTCAAATGCAACACAATATACACACAAATACAAATGTGCATATCCTTTTTATCTTATACCAATGTACTATTGTTGTTGCATAAATATTTCAATTATTTACTCAAATTTATTCTTGTGTATACATTTGAATACATGCACATTCATAAACAGTACAATAACAATAATAATAATGAAATATTTAGATTTACACATGTCGACGGAAAAATAGTTTTTATTCTTATTCTATTATTATTCTGGATTTTTCGACAAGTTCAGAATCTATTTGAAAATTGTTCTGATTAAATAGTAATTTTTTAACTTTTTATTGCACTACGATAAAAGTAATACTAGCACCAGCAACTACTTTTCTATCCGCAATTGTATACGTTCATATAAATAAAATGAATATGAAAATAGACATACCTACATACATATGTATGTATGAGTGTATTTTTATGACTATTGAAACAAATCTGGATTTGTCTCTATATATATGTGTATTATTATAAATACACGTGCTTTGATATTTATTTAAATGTATGTGTGTGATTATTTAAATAACTGTTCTGGGGGGAAAAACTCTATTTGTTTATAGAGCGAAATACCAAACATGATGTTCAATCAGTTTTGATTAGAAAATGTTTGATGTCTGTCATTTGGAATACAGTTTTCAATCAATTATTATGAGAATGACACAATAGATAACCATTAACAGATTTTCACACGCAGATCTAAAGGATTTCTTTTTGACCATGCGTAGAAGAAGAAGTTCTAAATACTAAGAAAATAATTTGTACAAAATTCGATTATTAATACCACTTAAATAATTCTTGTTATTTTAGGAAATATGATTGATATTTGCCAAAGATTTTTATTTTTAAATAATACTAAACAAGAACTGAATTGAATTACAACTAGGACTGAACTAGAACTAGAACTGAACTAGAACTAGAACTGAACTAGAACTGAACTAGAACTGAACTAGAACTGAACTAGAACTGAACTAGAACTGAACTAGAACTGAACTAGAACTGAACTAGAACTGAACTAGAACTGAACTAGAACTGAACTAGAACTGAACTAGAACTGAACTAGAACTGAACTAGAACTGAACTAGAACTGAACTAGAACTGAACTAGAACTGAACTAGAACTGAACTAGAACTGAACTAGAACTGAACTAGAACTGAACTAGAACTGAACTAGAACTGAACTAGAACTGAACTAGAACTGAACTAGAACTGAACCAGAACTAGGACTAGAACTGAACTAAACTACACAGAAAAAAATAATTCATATTTGGAATGAATTTTGAAATAAATTGAATGAATCGAACATGACTTTTTTTTCCCAAACCATTTTCATTCAGAATATTAAAAGTTCATAAAATGTATGAATTTGTACATGAAAGATTTTTTTGTTTTTTTTTGTTCATTTTCTTTGATTTTCATCAAAAATGCAATAAATAAATAACCGTTACCTATTAATATCTTCCATTTTTTAGAAAATAATCACATATTAGCGTATTTTTATGATAAATAAATAAAAATGCTGGAAAACAAAATATGAAATAAAAAAACCAGCATATAGCTAAACATCCATTCTTCAGAAAATGCTACATGTTACGCGCATATTTCATTGTTTTCAATCTAAAAATCATAAAGAAATAAAAAATTTTCTAAAGAAAATTTCAAACATTTTTTAACAAACAGAAAAATATAAAGAAAATTTTTAATATTTTAAGTCAAGGCTTCTAGATTATGTTTAAAAATATAAAAATGAAAAAATTCATACAATTTAGGAACTTATTCTTAAATATTATTAACTTTAGTCAATGAAAGCAGTTCATAATATTTATGCTGAAACTTTTTTCTGTGTAGAACTATTTCACATATTACTTCATAGTTTTTTTTTATTTACATACATTTATATTTAACACAACTAACAAAATATTTTAAAATATTCCCACAATATTAAAAAAATGTTTTTACAAAAATATATATTTTATTTAAGAGTCATTGGAATAAGACAGAATAGTATGAGAACATTTTATAGCATTTAGCTGAACAAGACATTTTAATTTGAATTTCACTTTATTGTAGTCAAATTCACAGTGAAAACTATAGAGAAAGGAAAATATTTCTTGACTTTCCTATTTTTTAATAATTTATTTTAAATTGTTTAGTATGTCGTCTGTCTAAGTGTTTCTCTTTATTTTTATATGCATGTGTATCTTCTTCAACTTGTCCGTCCTTCTGTCTGTCTGCATGTCATTTCTGTGTGCTCGTTAGTTAGATAAAATGAATTTTAATTTAAATGACATTTCATCCCAAAGGACACAATTTTATTTTAATAATATAAATTAAAATTTTACTTGTACTTCTTGTTGTTTTTTACGACAATTCGCGTTTCTTCTTATCTAAACACAGGGAAAACATAATAATTTATATGTAGACATGTGTAAAGTTTTTTATTATTTTGTTTTTAGTAAAAAATTTAGAAAATAAAAAAAGAAGGGAAAATGAGAATAAAGTTAAGAAAATGTATTTAAAATTGAATTTAACTGTAAATTCAATTAGAAGATAATAAAATGTTTTACAGTTTTCAAACTGTTTTGATAATCTTTATACATTTTAGGCAAATGTTGTAAATTTTAAACGAAATCCATACCAATCCATTGTTTTGTTTAATCAAATAAACATCTAGATTAAATTATTTTAGAAATTCAAGTATTTAACTAAAAAATATTGTTAAGATTTGCTTAAAAATTAAAAATATATTTTTTGTCATATGGGGCGTATAATTGATATTAATTATGACTTATTTTAGATAATAAATCATAACTTCTACAAATCTTAAGATATTGCAATGCTCTAAAGCAATAATGAAAGCTGACAGTTAAGGCTTTAGAGCAAAAAGCTTTTGGGGTTACAAATAATCTTAAAAAATCCTTATTTATTGTCAAGTGTTTATTACATTGTTTTTCATTGAAAATGACAGCAATTCTTGTTAACATATCACTTCAAGCATTTGCTATTTATTTAAATATTTTTGTTACATAAAAGCTGAAACCCTTTCCAAAGTATGTAATACATTTTTTTGTTAACCTCCACCTGTCTATCATTGCAGATCACCTACTTTGTAACACTTTAACATACCAAAAAATAAATAAATTTTGTTGCAACTGATTCTCTTATAATAACTGAAAAATGTAAATTTAATAAAGAAAATCAACAACAACTTTTTAATAAAATAAAAAAAACCCAACACAGCAGCCTTAAATACCAAACATGGTTGTTTGTTTGCAAAAAAAATCTTCTCAATTTTTTTCTTACCCAAAAATGTTATAGCAATTTATTTGATTATAAATTTCACTACTGTTGCTTTATGCAACAATTTTTAACTCAAAATTTTTTTGCTGTTTTTGTTTTTGTTTGCAGCTGGCAACCAGAAAAGAAAAAAGTACATGAATCCTTTTGAATATGATAAATATGACCGCAATATAGTAAAAATTGGTGAAAAACAAAAATGAAATAAATAAAAAAACTACTCAAACATAAAGGACAAAAAACCACAGACAAATTGCTGAGCAAGGACAACAACAACAATAAATGTAGCAACAATATTGCAACAGTGGGGAAAGAAAATTTATATTCCAAAGATTTTCAATTCTAGTTCAGTTCTAGTTCAGTTCTAGTTCAGTTCTAGTTCAGTTCTAGTTCAGTTCTAGTTCAGTTCTAGTTCAGTTCTAGTTCAGTTCTAGTTCAGTTCTAGTTCAGTTCTAGTTCAGTTCTAGTTCAGTTCTAGTTCAGTTCTAGTTCAGTTCTAGTTCAGTTCTAGTTCAGTTCTAGGTCAGTTCTAGTTCAGTTCTAGTTCAGTTCTAGTTCAGTTCTAGTTCGTTCTAGTTCAGTTCTAGTCAGTCTAGTTCAGTTCTAGTTCAGTTCTAGTCGTTAGTTCAGTTCTAGTTCAGTTCTAGTCAGTTCTAGTTCGTTCTAGTTCAGTTCTAGTTCAGTTCTAGTTCAGTTCTAGTTCAGTTATAGTTCAGTTCTAGTTCAGTTCTAGTTCAGTTCTAGTTCAGTTCTAGATCAGTTCTAGTTCAGTTCTAGTTCAGTTCTAGTCAGTTCTAGTTCAGTTCTAGTTCAGTTCTAGTTCAGTCTAGTTCAGTTTCTAGTTCAGTTCTAGTTCAGTTCTAGTTCAGTTCTAGTTCAGTTCTAGTTCAGTTCTAGTTCAGTTCTAGTTCAGTTCTAGTTCAGTTCTAGTTCAGTTCTAGTTCAGTTCTAGTTCAGTCTGTCAGTTCTAGTTCAGTTCTAGTTCAGTTCTAGTTCAGTTCTAGTTCAGTTCTAGTTCAGTTCTAGTAAGTTCTAGTTCAGTTCTAGTTCAGTTCTAGTTCAGTCTAGTTCTAGTTCAGTTCTAGTTCAGTTCTAGTTCAGTTCTAGTTCAGTTCTAGTTCAGTTCTAGTTCAGTTCTAGTTCAGTTCTGTTCTAGTTCAGTTCTAGTTCAGTTCTAGTTCAGTTCTAGTTCAGTCTAGTTTCAGTTCTAGTCAGTTCTAGTTCTAGTTCAGTTAGTTCTAGTTCAGTTCTAGTTCAGTTCTAGTTCAGTTCTAGTTCAGTCTAGTTCAGTTCTAGTTCAGTTCTAGTTCAGTTCTAGTTCAGTTCTAGTTCAGTTCTAGTTCAGTTCTAGTTCAGTTCTAGTTCAGTTCTAGTTCAGTTCTAGTTCAGTTCTAGTTCAGTTCTAGTTCAGTTCTAGTTCAGTTCTAGTTCAGTTCTAGTTCAGTTCTAGTTCAGTTCTAGTTCAGTTCTAGTTCAGTTCTAGTTCAGTTCTAGTTCAGTTCTAGTTCAGTTCTAGTTCAGTTCTAGTTCAGTTCTAGTTCAGTTCTAGTTCAGTTCTAGTTCAGTTCTAGTTCAGTTCTAGTTCAGTTCTAGTTCAGTTCTAGTTCAGTTCTAGTTCAGTTTAGTCAGTTCTAGTTCAGTTCTAGTTCAGTTCTAGTTCAGTTCTAGTTCAGTTCTAGTTCAGTTCTAGTTCAGTTCTAGTTCAGTTCTAGTTCAGTTCTAGTCAGTTCTAGTTCAGTCTAGTTCAGTTCTAGTTCAGTTCTAGTTCAGTTCTAGTTCAGTTCTAGTTCAGTTCTAGTTCAGTTCTAGTTCAGTTCTAGTTCAGTTAGTTCAGTTCTAGTTCAGTTCTAGTTCAGTTCTAGTTCAGTTCTAGTTCAGTTCTAGTTCAGTTCTAGTTCAGTTCTAGTTCAGTTCTAGTTCAGTTCTAGTTCAGTTCTAGTTCAGTTCTAGTTCAGTTCTAGTTCAGTTCTAGTTCAGTTCTAGTTCAGTTCTAGTTCAGTTCTAGTCAGTTCTAGTTCAGTTCTAGTTCAGTTCTAGTTCAGTTCTAGTTCAGTTCTAGTTCAGTTTCTAGTTCAGTTCTAGTTCAGTTCTAGTTCAGTTCTAGTTCAGTTTCTAGGTTCAGTCTAGTTCAGTTCTAGTTCAGTTCTAGTTCAGTTCTGTTCAGTTCTAGTTCAGTTCTAGTTCAGTTCTAGTTCAGTTCTAGTTCAGTTCTAGTTCAGTTCTAGTTCAGTTCTAGTTCAGTTCTAGTTCAGTTCTAGTTCAGTTCTAGTTCAGTTCTAGTTCAGTTTCTAGTTCAGTTCTAGTTTTCAGTTCTAGTTCAGTTTCTAGTTCAGTTCTAGTTCAGTTCTAGTTCAGTTCTAGTTTCAGTTCTAGTTCAGTTCTGTTCAGTTCTAGTTTCAGTTCTAGTTCAGTTCTAGTTCAGTTCTAGTTCAGTTCTAGTTCAGTTCTAGTTCAGTTCTAGTTCAGTTCTAGTTCAGTTCTAGTTCAGTTCTAGTTCAGTTCTAGTTCAGTTTCTAGTTCAGTTCTAGGTCAGTTCTAGTTCATTCTAGTTCAGTTCTAGTTCAGTTCTAGGTCAGTTCTAGTTCAGTTCTAGTTCAGTTCTAGTCAGTTCTAGTTCAGTTCTAGTTCAGTTCTAGTTCAGTTCTAGTTCAGTTCTAGTTCAGTTCTAGTTCAGTTCTAGTTCAGTTCTAGTTCAGTTCTAGTCAGTTCTAGTTCAGTTCTAGTTCAGTTCTAGTTCAGTTCTAGTTCAGTTCTAGTTCAGTTCTAGTTCAGTTCTAGTTCAGTTCTAGTTCAGTTCTAGTTCAGTTCTAGTTCAGTTCTAGTTCAGTTGTAGTTCAGTTCTAGTTCAGTTCAAATTCAGTTCAAGTTCTGTTCTAGTTTCTCTTCCATTCTAGTTCAGATTTAGCTCTAGTACAGTTTTATTACCCACTGTCTGTTATGCATGCCTGCAAGTATTGGGGAAGTGAAACATTGAATAAAAATAACTTTTCCAAACATACAAACATATTTAGTGATACTTGAACTCATCCATGGTCATTGGGAAATACAAATATGGAGCAATACAACATACGCAGCGCTTACATACATAACCATAAAAAACAAACACAGCACATGACTACCAACATTAATGCAGGGTCAAAAACATACACACACTCGCTCTCTATACTATCACTGGCATAAACAAGTAAAGTGCAGTTAAAGCAACACTTAATCAAAGTGTCATATGCATCCTTAACCAAAAATACAGACAATACACGACACTCTCTCAAACACACGAATGCACACACATAGATTCAAGGATATACTTGTTCTCTTTTTCTCTCTTTAGCGTTGTTGTTATTTAAATGTACGCATGCAATTATTTAAAAACAATCACCACAAAGTATTTGTAGGAGAAAAAAATATGTATGTTTGCCGGAATTGTTTTTTATTAAAATTAATGCAAATTATTAAATTAATATTTTATACGCAAGTATTTGTAAAAGAGGAAACAAAACTTTTCCCTTAAGTTTGGGGAAGAAGGGCAATCACTTTTTTATTGTTTAACGCATATAGTAGCATATAGGCGAAAGGGATTGTCAAAGACCTAAGTCCCCTGTCAAAAACCTAATTGGTGAGAATGTATTAGTACAAGCACGAAAATAAACACAGTTGTTCGAAAGGTACTAAATAATAAATGTATATTTGATACGTTATTTTTTGTACGTTATAACTGGGAGTTCATATACTAGTGAATGAAAATATTAGTTAATTAATTTTTTCAGAAGATATTGCACCTTAAAACATATTATAAACACGTCTTTTTGTTTTATATATGAAAATTTACAACTTTTCTTTTTTTGTTTTAAATAAAATGAAATGTCAAAGAATAAAATATATTTTTTTTTTCGTTTGTAAAATATAAATTATTTTCGGATTTTTAAATACATTAAAAGTGTGGCAAAAAATAATAAATATTAAGTTTAAGTGATAAGTAAAACTATTAAGTGCTAATATCCTCGCAATTTCGCGAAGAAAATTTGAAGTTTTGTGAGTACGTTTAGTTCTCTCAAGTGTGTTTTATTCTCTCAGAACTGGTCTGTGTGAAGAGAATAACAAATTTTGGTTGACAACCTCTTCAGTTTCGCCTATATCCCTACTATATGGTTTAACGTTTGTAAAATATTCAAAATTAAAATTTAAAAACATTCTTTTAAAGTTGCATACTTATGTGTGCCTCTGTCGATATGTCACAAATGTGTTGGTATTTCAAAAATTTTCTTCGGTTTACAAAAAAATAAAATATTACAAATGTGATTAATGGTTTTCTATTTAGCTCTGCTGCGGCTGCATTTCATAATAACCCTAGTAATTCTATTGCAAATTTCTGCTCCATAGATTATGTAATGCGTGGGCATTATATTGCCAAAAAAAAAATAAAAAAAAAAATACATGTGTGTATATACAAACAGCCATGTATAGGAAAATGTAATTCTGTTGTAAAATAAATTTACAAAACTACAATGAAGGTCAAAAGAAAATAATTAATTTATTCTTTAAAAATTGTATTTCTTTTAATTTTCATCATACAAAAACTTCCATCCCTGACTACCGTTAAGGAAAACTTAAATCGCGTATGACTTCGTTAAAATACGTTTAAATCGAAAACTAAGCTTATTTTGTAATCACGCATATTTCCCTTCAAAAATCGATTTTTTGGTCAATAACTTAAGGAAAACTAAAATCACTTATAACTTCGTTTAAACACGTTTAAATCAAAAACTAAGCTTATTTTGTGATTTCCCTAAAGAAAACTAAAATCGCTTATAACTTCGTTTTTTTTGGTCGAAAACCTAGGTAAAACTAAAATCGCTTATAATTTCGTTAAAACACGTTTAAATCAAAAACTAAGCTTATTTTGTGATCACCCATATTTCCCTTCAAAAATCGATTTTTTGGTCAATAACTTAAGGAAAACTAAAATCAGTTATAACTCCTTTAAAACACGTTTGAATCGAAAACTAAGCTTATTTTGTGATCACCCATATTTCCCTTCAAAAATCGATTTTTTTGTCAATAACTTAAGGAAAACTAAAATCACTTATAACTCCTTTAAAACACGTTTGAATCGAAAACTAAGCTTATTTTGTGATCACCCATATTTCCCTTCAAAAATCGATTTTTTTGTCAATAACTTAAGGAAAACTAAAATCACTTATAACTTCGTTTAAAACACGTTTAAATCAAAAACTAAGCTTATTTTGTGATCACCCATATTTCCCTTCAAAAATCGATTGTTTGGTCGATAACTTAAGGAAAACTAAAATCACTTATAACTCCTTTAAAACACGTTTAAATCGAAAACTAAGCTTATTTTGTGATCACCCATATTTCCTTTCAAAAATCGATTTTTAGGTCGAAAAACTAAAATCGCTTATAACTTCGTTAAAACACATTTAAATCGAAAAATAAGCTTATTTTGTGATCACCCATATTTCCCTCCAAAAATCGATATTTAGGTCGAAAACCTAGGAAAAACTAAAATCGCTTATAACTTCGTTAAAACACGTTTAAATCGAAAACTAAGCTTATTTTGTGATCACCCATATTTTCCTTCAAATATCGATTTTTTTGTCGATAACTTAAGGAAAACTAAAACCGCTTATAACTTCGTTAAAACACGTTTAAATCGAAAACTAAGCTTATTTTGTGATCACCCATATTTCCCTTCAAAAATCGATTTTTGGTCAATAACTTAAGGAAAACTAAAATCACTTATAACTTCGTTAAAACACGTTTAAATCGAAAACTAAGCTTATTTTGTGATCACCCATATTTTCCTTCAAATATCGATTTTTTTGTCGATAACTTAAAGAAAACTAAAATCGCTTATAACTTCGTTAAAACACGTTTAAATCGAAAACTAAGCTTATTTTGTGATCACCCATATTTTCCTTCAAATATCGATTTTTTTGTCGATAACTTAAAGAAAACTAAAACCGCTTATAACTTCGTTAAAACACGTTTAAATCGAAAACTAAGCTTATTTTGTGATCACCCATATTTCCCTTCAAAAATCGATTTTTTGGTCAATAACTTAAGGAAAACTAAAATCACTTATAACTTCGTTAAAACACGTTTAAATCGAAAACTAAGCTTATTTTGTGATCACCCATATTTTCCTTCAAATATCGATTTTTTTGTCGATAACTTAAGGAAAACTAAAACCGCTTATAACTTCGTTAAAACACGTTTAAATCGAAAACTAAGCTTATTTTGTGATCACCCATATTTCCCTTCAAAAATCGATTTTTTGGTCAATAACTTAAGGAAAACTAAAATCACTTATAACTTCGTTAAAACACGTTTAAATCGAAAACTAAGCTTATTTTGTGATCACCCATATTTTCCTTCAAATATCGATTTTTTTGTCGATAACTTAAAGAAAACTAAAATCACTTATAACTTCGTTAAAACACGTTTAAATCAAAAACTAAGCTTAGTTTGTGATCACCCATATTTCCCTTCAAAAATCCATTGTTTGGTCGATAACTTAAGGAAAACTAAAATCGCTTATAACTTCGTTAAAACACGTTTAAATCGAAAATTAAGCTTATTTTGTGATCACCCATATTTCCCTTCAAAAATCGATATTTTGGTCGATAACTTAAGGAAAACTAAAATCGCTTATAACTTCGTTATTACACCTTTAAATCAAAAACTAAGCTTATTTTGTGATCACCCATATTTCCCTTCAAAAATCGATATGTTGGTTGAAAACCTACAAAAACTAAAATCGCTTATAACACGTTTAAATCGAAAACTAAGCTTATTTTGTGATCACCCATATTTCCCTTCAACAATCGATATTTTGGTCGAAAACCTAGGAAAAACTAAAATCACTTATAACTTCGTTAAAACACGTTTAAATCAAAAACTAAGCTTATTTTGTGATCACCCATATTTCCCTTCAAAAATCGATTTTTTGGTCAATAACTTAAGGAAAACTAAAATCGCTTATAACTTCGTTAAAACACGTTTAAATCGAAAACTAAGCTTATTTTGTGATCACCCATATTTCCCTTCAAAAATCGATTTTTTGGTCAATAACTTAAGGAAAACTAAAATCACTTATAACTTCGTTTAAACACGTTTAAATCAAAAACTAAGCTTATTTTGTGATCACCCATATTTCCCTTCAAAAATCGATTTTTTGGTCAATAACTTAAGAAAAACTAAAATCGCTTATAACTTCGGTAAAACACGTTTAAATCGAAAACTAAGCTTATTTTGTGATCACCCATATTTCCCTTCAAAAACCGATTTTTTGGTCAATAACTTAAGGAAAACTAAAATCACTTATAACTTCGTTAAAACACGTTTAAATCGAAAACTAAGCTTATTTTGTGATCACCCATATTTCCCTTCAAAAATCGATATTTTGGTCGAAAACCTAGGAAAAACTAAAATCGCTTATAACTTCGTTAAAACACGTTTAAATCGAAAACTAAGCTTATTTTGTGATCACCCATATTTCCCTTCAAAAATCAATTTTTTGGTCGATAACTTAAGGAAAACTAAAATCGCTTATAACTTCGTTAAAACACATTTAAATCGAAAACTAAGCTTATTTTGTGATCACCCATATTTCCCTTTAAAAATCGATTTTTTGGTCGATAACTTAAGGAAAACTAAAATCGCTTATAACTTCGTTAAAACACGTTTAAATCGAAAACTAAGCTTATTTTGTTATCACCCATATTTCCCTTCAAAAATCGATATTTAGGTCGAAAACCTAGGAAAAACTAAAATCACTTATAACTTCGTTAAAACACGTTTAAATCGAAAACTAAGCTTATTTTGTGATCACCCATATTTTTTGGTCGAAAACCTAGGAAAAACTAAAATCGCTTATAACTTCGTTAAAACACATTTAAATCGAAAAACTAAGCTTATTTTGTGATCACCCATATTTCCCTTCAAAAATCAATTTTTTGGTCGATAACTTAAGGAAAACTAAAATCGCTTATAACTTCGTTAAAACACATTTAAATCGAAAACTAAGCTTATTTTGTGATCACCAATATTTCCCTTCAAAAATCGATATTTTGGTCGAAAACCTAGGAAAAACTAAAATCGCTTATAACTTCGTTAAAACACGTTTAAATCAAAAACTAAGCTTATTTTGTGATCACCCATATTTCCCTTCAAAAATCGATTTTTTGGTCAATAACTTAAGGAAAACTAAAATCGCTTATAACTTCGTTAAAACACGTTTAAATCGAAAACTAAGCTTATTTTGTGATCACCCATATTTCCCTTCAAAAATCGATTTTTTGGTCAATAACTTAAGGAAAACTAAAATCACTTATAACTTCGTTTAAACACGTTTAAATCAAAAACTAAGCTTATTTTGTGATCACCCATATTTCCCTTCAAAAATCGATTTTTTGGTCAATAACTTAAGAAAAACTAAAATCGCTTATAACTTCGGTAAAACACGTTTAAATCGAAAACTAAGCTTATTTTGTGATCACCCATATTTCCCTTCAAAAACCGATTTTTTGGTCAATAACTTAAGGAAAACTAAAATCACTTATAACTTCGTTAAAACACGTTTAAATCGAAAACTAAGCTTATTTTGTGATCACCCATATTTCCCTTCAAAAATCGATATTTTGATCGAAAACCTAGGAAAAACTAAAATCGCTTATAACTTCGTTAAAACACGTTTAAATCGAAAACTAAGCTTATTTTGTGATCACCCATATTTCCCTTCAAAAATCAATTTTTTGGTCGATAACTTAAGGAAAACTAAAATCGCTTATAACTTCGTTAAAACACATTTAAATCGAAAACTAAGCTTATTTTGTGATCACCCATATTTCCCTTTAAAAATCGATTTTTTGGTCGATAACTTAAGGAAAACTAAAATCGCTTATAACTTCGTTAAAACACGTTTAAATCGAAAACTAAGCTTATTTTGTGATCACCCATATTTCCCTTCAAAAATCGATATTTAGGTCGAAAACCTAGGAAAAACTAAAATCGCTTATAACTTCGTTAAAACACATTAAAATCGAAAACTAAGCTTATTTTGTGATCACCCATATTTTTTGGTCGAAAACCTAGGAAAAACTAAAATCGCTTATAACTTCGTTAAAACACATTTAAATCGAAAAATAAGCTTATTTTGTGATCACCCATATTTCCCTTCAAAAATCGATATTTAGGTCGAAAACCTAGGAAAAACTAAAATCGCTTATAACTTCGTTAAACCACGTTTAAATCGAAAACTAAGCTTATTTTGTGATCACCCATATTTCCCTTCAAAAATCGATTTTTTGGTCAATAACTTAAGGAAAACTAAAATCGCTTATAACTTCGTTTTTTTTTGGTCGAAAACCTAGGTAAAACTAAAATCGCTTATAACTTCGTTAAAACACGTTTAAATCGAAAACTAAGCTTATTTTGTGATCACCCATATTTCCCTTCAAAAACCGATTTTTTGGTCAATAACTTAAGGAAAACTAAAATCACTTATAGCTCCTTTAAAACACGTTTGAATCGAAAACTAAGCTTATTTTGTGATCACCCATATTTCCCTTCAAAAATCGATTTTTTTGTCAATAACTTAAGGAAAACTAAAATCACTTATAACTTCGTTTAAACACGTTTAAATCAAAAACTAAGCTTATTTTGTGATCACCCATATTTCCCTTCAAAAATCGATTGTTTGGTCGATAACTTAAGGAAAACTAAAATCACTTATAACTCCTTTAAAACACGTTTAAATCGAAAACTAAGCTTATTTTGTGATCACCCATATTTCCTTTCAAAAATCGATTTTTAGGTCGAAAAACTAAAATCGCTTATAACTTCGTTAAAACACATTTAAATCGAAAAATAAGCTTATTTTGTGATCACCCATATTTCCCTCCAAAAATCGATATTTAGGTCGAAAACCTAGGAAAAACTAAAATCGCTTATAACTTCGTTAAAACACATTTAAATCGAAAAATAAGCTTATTTTGTGATCACCCATATTTCCCTTCAAAAATCGATATTTAGGTCGAAAACCTAGGAAAAACTAAAATCGCTTATAACTTCGTTAAAACACGTTTAAATCGAAAACTAAGCTTATTTTGTGATCACCCATATTTCCCTTCAAAAATCGATTTTTTGGTCAATAACTTAAGGAAAACTAAAATCGCTTATAACTTCGTTAAAACACGTTTAAATCGAAAACTAAGCTTATTTTGTGATCACCCATATTTCCCTTCAAAAATCGATTTTTTGGTCAATAACTTAAGGAAAACTAAAATCGCTTATAACTTCGTTAAAACACGTTTAAATCGAAAACTAAGCTTATTTTGTGATCACCCATATTTCCCTTCAAAAATCGATTTTTTGGTCGAAAACCTAGGAAAAACTAAAATCACTTATAACTTCGTTTAAACACGTTTAAATCAAAAACTAAGCTTATTTTGTGATCACCCATATTTCCCTTCAGACATCGATATTTTGGTCGATAACTTAAGGAAAACTAAAATCGCTTATAACTTCGTTTTTTTTTGGTCGAAAACCTAGGTAAAACTAAAATCGCTTATAACTTCGTTAAAACACGTTTAAATCGAAAACTAAGCTTATTTTGTGATCACCCATATTTCCCTTCAAAAACCGATTTTTTGGTCAATAACTTAAGGAAAACTAAAATCACTTATAACTCCTTTAAAACACGTTTGAATCGAAAACTAAGCTTATTTTGTGATCACCCATATTTCCCTTCAAAAATCGATTTTTTGGTCAATAACTTAAGGAAAACTAAAATCGCTTATAACTTCGGTAAAACACGTTTAAATCGAAAACTAAGCTTATTTTGTGATCACCCATATTTCCCTTCAAAAATCGATATTTTGGTCGAAAACCTAGGAAAAACTAAAATCGCTTATAACTTCGTTAAAACACGTTTAAATCGAAAACTAAGCTTATTTTGTGATCACCCATATTTCCCTTCAAAAATCAATTTTTTGGTCGATAACTTAAGGAAAACTAAAATCGCTTATAACTTCGTTAAAACACATTTAAATCGAAAACTAAGCTTATTTTGTGATCACCCATATTTCCCTTTAAAAATCGATTTTTTGGTCGATAACTTAAGGAAAACTAAAATCGCTTATAACTTCGTTAAAACACGTTTAAATCGAAAACTAAGCTTATTTTGTGATCACCCATATTTCCCTTCAAAAATCGATTTTTTGGTCAATAACTTAAGGAAAACTAAAATCACTTATAACTTCGTTAAAACACGTTTAAATCGAAAACTAAGCTTATTTTGTGATCACCCATATTTTTTGGTCGAAAACCTAGGAAAAACTAAAATCGCTTATAACTTCGTTAAAACACATTTAAATCGAAAACTAAGCTTATTTTGTGATCACCCATATTTCCCTTTAAAAATCGATTTTTTGGTCGATAACTTAAGGAAAACTAAAATCGCTTATAACTTCGTTAAAACACGTTTAAATCGAAAACTAAGCTTATTTTGTGATCACCCATATTTCCCTTCAAAAATCGATTTTTTGGTCAATAACTTAAGGAAAACTAAAATCACTTATAACTTCGTTAAAACACGTTTAAATCGAAAACTAAGCTTATTTTGTGATCACCCATATTTTTTGGTCGAAAACCTAGGAAAAACTAAAATCGCTTATAACTTCGTTAAAACACGTTTAAATCGAAAACTAAGCTTATTTTGTGATCACCCATATTTTTTGGTGGAAAACCTAGGAAAAACTAAAATCGCTTATAACTTCGTTAAAACACGTTTAAATCGAAAACTAAGCTTATTTTGTGATCACCCATATTTCCCTTCAAAAACCGATTTTTTGGTCAATAACTTAAGGAAAACTAAAATCACTTATAGCTCCTTTAAAACACGTTTGAATCGAAAACTAAGCTTATTTTGTGATCACCCATATTTCCCTTCAAAAATCGATTTTTTTGTCAATAACTTAAGGAAAACTAAAATCACTTATAACTTCGTTTAAACACGTTTAAATCAAAAACTAAGCTTATTTTGTGATCACCCATATTTCCCTTCAAAAATCGATTGTTTGGTCGATAACTTAAGGAAAACTAAAATCACTTATAACTCCTTTAAAACACGTTTAAATCGAAAACTAAGCTTATTTTGTGATCACCCATATTTCCTTTCAAAAATCGATTTTTAGGTCGAAAAACTAAAATCGCTTATAACTTCGTTAAAACACATTTAAATCGAAAAATAAGCTTATTTTGTGATCACCCATATTTCCCTTCAAAAATCGATTTTTTGGTCAATAACTTAAGGAAAACTAAAATCACTTATAACTTCGTTAAAACACGTTTAAATCGAAAACTAAGCTTATTTTGTGATCACCCATATTTCCCTTCAAAAATCGATTTTTTGGTCAATAACTTAAGGAAAACTAAAATCACTTATAACTTCGTTAAAACACGTTTAAATCGAAAACTAAGCTTATTTTGTGATCACCCATATTTCCCTTCAAAAATCGATTGTTTGGTCGATAACTTAAGGAAAACTAAAATCACTTATAACTCCTTTAAAACACGTTTAAATCGAAAACTAAGCTTATTTTGTGAT
>NW_023995370.1:0-2500 GCF_015586225.1 Lucilia sericata | reverse complement strand
AGTAAACAGCTTTAGCTATTTCCGCTTATCTGCCGGCAAAACTCTACATACTCTCGTTGGTTGTAATGCAAGGGGGCTTTTTGGAGCAATGCGTTATAATAATTGTTAAGTGCCAGAAATATTTACACATAACAATTTCAAATACTCAAATTTCCAATCGTACATAACAAACTACTATTTGTAGGAATTATTAATTATATATGAAATTATTTTGAAAATAGGTATTTGGG
Source organism: Lucilia sericata (assembly GCF_015586225.1). Lineage (NCBI taxonomy): Eukaryota > Metazoa > Arthropoda > Insecta > Diptera > Calliphoridae > Lucilia > Lucilia sericata. The sequence continues at coordinate 2,270 of NW_023995370.1, read as the reverse complement.
TATTGTTGTAGAAATTTGTTGTAATTTGTGTTAAAAATAATGGTTATACATATGTAGGTGAAAATGTTAGTTGTTAATTTTTTGATACACTAGCGTACCTACCCTTCAGCGTTATATACACTTTACCATAGTGTGTTAAAAAAATCAATATGTATTATATAAAATAAAAAACAAAAAATGCCAGTTTGAAAACTAAAAAGTCCTAGAAAGCCTCCTTTTATAGATTTCCATTTAATCAGGTTGCTGCGTTTTAAATTCTGTGTTTTTATGTTTAATATTAAAAATAATGCAAAAAGTATCAATCATTTCGAAAGTACAAGATACCCATCTGCTGTTTTTCAAAATGTTTCTTGATAAGAAAATCAAGATAATAAAGAAACCCTGATTTACCCCTAAATATTCGAATTTCGAAAAAGACCTCCTTAGTGGATTTACTCTCATGGCCAAAACGGCAACTACCGTTTCTTCTGTGCGATGATCAGCACAGACATAGACTGTGTCATACACTCGGAGCCTACAATAGACACTGATATACATAGTCTCTGAAGTAGACTCATGTAAAAAATCTGGCATAGACTGTACTACAAATTCTGCTTCCATTTAATTTTCTTTGTATGTTTTTTTTTTTAACTAATAATACAGAAAATTGCAGCACGTATTTTGTACATGATAATATATACTACATTGGCTGTTAAGAAAATGACCGAGATTTAAAGAAACATGAAAATATGTTTTCAGACAATTGGGAACTGCAGGAGAAATGAAAATAAGAACAAATATTTTCTTGATTCTAAATTGGTTTCAATTTTTAAATGGAAAAATATTTCTTGTATTGCAGTTGCCATTGAAATTTTATGTTGTCACCATGAATTCAATAATTTCTCTTTATCACTTCAATTTCCAGTACATCACAGCAAATGGCTGTGATATGTTTCAGACATAAATATGAACACAGAAATCTATATGGATTCAGGTTAGGATAAGATATAAATTCAAAAAACATAGATATTGCCATGGATATAGACATTAACATTCACATAGACATAGATATTGACATAGATATTGACATATACATTGACATAGATATTGACATAGACATTGACATAGACATTGACTTTGACATAGACATTGACATAGATATTGACATTGGCATAGACATAGACATTGACATAGACATTGACATAGCCATTGACATTGACATAGACATGGACATACACATTGACAAAGACATTGACATAGACATTGACATAGACATAGACATTGACATAGACATTGACATAGACATTGACATAGACATTGACATAGACATTGACATAGACATTGACATAGACATTGACATAGACATTGACATAGACGTTGACATAGACATAAACATTTACATAGACATTTACATAGATATTGACATAGGCCTTAACATAGACATTGACACAGACATTGAAATAGTCATTAACAATGTTAATTTAACATAGAAATTGACATTGATATAGACATTGACACAAACATAGACATTGAAATAGACATTAGCATTGGCATAGACATTGAGAAATTTACATAATCATAGACATGGGCATAGACATTAGCATTCCATTTAGATGTTTACAATATAATTTCCCGATCCTATAAAGTATATACACATACATACATATAATCTGGATCCTTATAGATAGATGAGTTGATTAAGCTATGGCTATCTATCTCCAAATCTTCTGCTACATATACATATATAATTCTAAAAATTTGACTTATTATTGATATTCCCTTTTTCTTGCCCTATTTGCTATATGACATTTTAGCAACAATAGTTATCTGTTTTATTTTGTTCTTTATTTCTTCTTTATTTTCTCCTTCTCTTCCCTTAAGTATTTGCAACAATACAAAAAAGTTGTCGACTTTCTACTTTTTTACCTCTTTCTTAAGTTATTGTCTCTGCGTGTTGCATTTTTCAAAGGTATTTCTATTCTAGTTGTACGTTGAGTCTTTTGAGGAATTTTTCTTTTCTTCTAGAAATATTTTTCAAAATACAATTTTGTAATATAAGGAATACACGTATGTATGTATATAATAAATACAATGATAATTGTATTTGGAAGTAATAAAACAGCAAGGGGTGTTTAAAGTCAGCACCTCAAGCTGGTCTAAGCGGGAGCAACAGGAAATAGAGCATTCATGCACTCTATAATTGAGGGAATTCAACTTCAGAAATATATATTTAAAATGTGGTAAAAAAGCATTAAATTAAAAATGTAAACATTTAGTTTTTTATTAAATTA